>NW_020958409.1:0-8729 GCF_003031625.1 Empidonax traillii | reverse complement strand
CCAAGTTGAAAAAATAAGGTTTTTCCTCAAAGAGATACTTCTCTCGTGTGGCAAGGAAAGCTATGTTGCACAACACATACAACAGATCACTCATCACAAGTAAACCAAGGTCCAGGGAGCTAAAGAAATGGCACTGAAATACTGCATTGATAAAGAAAAACATTTGAGATAATATAATCACTGGTACTTTTCTCTGTGAATTGAAATCTTAAAAAAATATGTTTTTCAGTTCATAAAAACATTAAGACTATAGCATGGTTGAATTTTGATATACATTTCTGTCTCATTTCGACTGTATTTTAATACAGGAAACCAAGTCTTTTATCTGATTACATTCTGTAATTATAGACATAATGATAATAATTGCTCTTTTTAAATTAATGGGACACCTTACAGAGAAATCCACTACTGCAAAGCATAGGCACTGAAGAAACTGAACCAAATGTAAAATATTTCTTCAAATTTGGGTCGCTGTGTCTGCTGTTGTCAACAGTGGAGTTGCAGGCATAAAAAACAAACTTCAGAGTGCTACTGAGAGCAACTAATCTAGGTTATAAGTATGACATTAAAACATGCTGCTTCCCTTGACATATCCTCACTTGATCAGACGGATCATTTATTACAATGAAAATTTTTACTGTTAGGACAGCACTTCAGCACCTTATTCCAAATCCCATTTTGCTAGCAGTGTCACTAGACCACAGAAGGCTGTCCCTATTCACATAGAATCTAACTATAAAACAACATGGATACACAGTTGAGGGATTGTCATATCACTAAGACACTATTGGCCAGCATAAGAGCAGACAGAATAACATTTAGAGAATAATTGTTATTCAGTGTTAGCTTAGCATTTTGGAATGGTGCTAAGGGCTTTCCGCCATTTTGTTTTCTTCAAACAGAGCTCTGTGCTATTACTGCAACTCAGCAGTGTTTATGAAGTGCATTTTGCCCTTAAACCCAGACTGAACATTAGCATTTTGTAACATTACCCACTTATATGTTCCAGTATGAAGTGAAGCCAAAGTATGTTCATGGGATGAGGGAATCCAGCTCATAAAATGTTAATTATTGCTGCTATAAAAATGTTAATCAACTCAGGTCTAAAATGCCAGCAGAAATATAAGTGTCATCTTCATGATGATCTTGGAAGTACTGCTTGTCTACATGTCATGCAGAGGAAAAGAGATACCAAACAGAAAACAAAACAAGACTTTAGAAGTGATAAAAATGAACAATACATTTTCTATTTAGGAGTATGTACGCGAAAAAAGTAAATCTCAGAATGCTAAGAAAGTAGGCTTCATCTCTCTTCTCCTGAACAACATGCTGAGCAGTCACTGCAGTAATTGCACACATCCTGGAAACATTATTCCAAGGGAGCTCATAATTTCAGAGCAGATCTCTCAGCAGCCACTGAAGAACTAACTAGGCATACAGTCTCCTGATTGTTAGTTTCCTATTTTTCAGTTAGCCACCTTTTCCTTGAGTTTCACTTTTCCTGTTGATATTTGCCATGATATGAACAGTGGCATGACCCACAGGATGCCAAGGCACTCCAGCGATTAATCACTGCAACTCCTTTGGCTCCTGAATGGTGTGAGAGCTTTTGACAGATGCATTTGACCTATTGCTGTACTTTCATTCAGGCTGCCTAAAGAGCAACAGACTTCATGCCCTGCAGAGAACCTGTGAGCTGGAAGGCTCCCGGTTTATGTACAAGGGAGTGAAGGTGTGTCAGAAAAATATTTTGAAACATGGTCTTGAAGCCCCAAAAACGTAAGATAACCAAAGAACAAAACAAGGCATTAGAGCTGAACTGAAGGCATTTATTTGTCTATACTATTGACTAGCAGCCAGCTACTTCACTCTATAAATATTTGCATCAAGATGAGCCCAGTTTTGAGCTCTCCCCTTGAGTAGGGACAACTCTCAAAGTTTGAGATCCCCTAATGGAAACTAAAGAATCCTCCTTGCCCAAGGTGGAAAGATCCCTTTGATCGCAATAGGTCCTTGATAAGTGACTGATGAGATGATGAATTAATAGTAATGAAACATTACCAATCTATGCAGTTAATCTATTAATTACTGTAAAGTTTGTATAGATACTTCCATGAGATATAAACCACTGTCCAAGTCTGAGACTACGATTGGACCTAACTGCACCTCGGCTGTCCAGGAAGTTTAGAAAGCAATGGGGCCCACTTTGAACTTTGATAAGGTCTTCCTTATCATTTGCATCTCTGGTATCTGTGTGGAACTTGATTCTGATTCAATGTTCTAACTTTGTCTTTAAATGCATATCCATTAGCATTACAACAAACTTTGAAACTTCACCAATTTTAAATGCATCTGCCCTCACTGAGGGAACACCAACAGAAGACATTCGATTCACTGATGCCTCAGTAAAAAGGTTAAATAGTAAATGATAATACAAGGCTGCTTCTTTGAACACTACCACTGTCAAACAAATAACAGAAGGTGCTCTGTCAGTGGGAATCCCTGAACTGGGAAGTAAGTAGATCTCCAGTTTGGAGAATTCAAGATTCGCAACTATTACTAAATACAGCCAGATAAACACCATTCAAGATAGGATGGATAAAAGTTCATGCCAAGAGCAACAAACCAGCTACAAACTGAAACCAAAAAGCAAATTATGTGACTAAAAATAAGAAAATAACAAAATCAAACTCCTTAAATCTCCAGTGATATATGTTGAGAGCATGGCTATATCAAAAATTAGGTCACCCAGGAAAAGAAGCACTTCCATTTGCTACACAAAGCCCCTAAACAGAAAAAAACTTGTGAAATTATTTTCATAGAATGTCCTTAATGTAGATTAAAATTACAAACAAATAACCCTGCTAAAGCACCACTCCTACATATCAATCAAGGAAAAATTTTGTGGTCATCAAGGCAAATTGATTATATCAGACCATTTTAACATTCTGCATTTACAGGAGTAGAAGTAGTCTTCGGCTTGTTTGTGGTGACTAAATACTAAAAGACTAAAGGAAAAAATTCAGAATCAGGGCTATTATTTTGGTTCTCAAGTCTAGCCCCTCCTGACACCATCCAAAGTGTTAAAGGATCTCAATTCTCAGGCAAGGAAATGCAAGAATGGGCAAAACAAGAAGAAATTCAATAGGTGTTCTGCATCTCATACTATCGTCAATCAAATGAGATGGCAAAAAGAGCTAATGGCTTATTGAACAAGAGCTTTAAGCCACCAAGGCCCAGTGGGATACTTGATTTTCCAAAGAAGTACTACATCAATTGAGTAATTGATATGGGGCCACTGGGAGCTCTGTGAGCTGAGGATTCTTTGAAGAAACTGAACTTGATGCTCTACCTTCTGATGAAAGAAAATTTCTGATAGTATTACAGTCAGGAAAACCTGCAAATTTACCACAAATTGGAACTGTACCTATTACTCTAACTAAACCTCATGGTCCACTTTCCTAGAAGTGGTGCAAAACACAGAATTAGTGCATGGTGGATTTTTCCTTCTTTTGAACAGAGAAATCTGTCCATAAAAACCCAAAACCTGTCTATTGTAACCTACTTGCTTCTCCACCTGTCTCAATCATCCATCAAGAGATCAGTCACTATTATTGTAGTACAGATAAATCACCTGTTTTGTTACTAACAGACAGTAATACAAACATGACTTGCAAAACATGACCACTGGCTAATAAATGACATATATATATATATATATATATATATGTGTGTGTGTGTGTGTGTGTGTGTGTGTGTGTCATGTTTATTCACAATAACTCTTACATGCCATATAGGAAATGCTGTAATAAAATTAATTTTTCAATACATGTCATAGTGAAGGGACATTACGATGTTGGAGTATCATGCAGATGGAACACTCAAAAGGGATGTAACATAATATTAGAAATGATATCACTAAGAGTCACTAAATCCATCATAATGACATCAGTGCCTACTTGGAATACTGTCTCAGTTTTATTGAGGAGTAATTGAGGAATACATTCAGTGAAGGTAGCTTGGTGTACAGTTGCAGTGCCAGCTGCAGACAGCTCTGGGTGACGGGAGCCCAAGGCATGGGACTGTGAACTGGCACCAACCCTTTGCATAATCAAGGGCACAAGGACCTTTGGCATCAGCCAGGTGACCAGACACTCAGAGTCACAGTAAGAGCTGAAGACTCAGCTGGAAGACCCCAGACTTTCCATCACTTAGACTATGAGTGTATAAAAAACCTCCTTGGAGGCACCCAGCTTGAGCTGTTATTTTGTAATTGCACCATGATTAAAGTACTCTAAGGATTAAGGCATCTAAGACCCGTCTATGGAAAACGTGGGGTCAAGACAGTGGGAAAATCTGGTCAGATTGAGTAACTGTGGTGTGTGTAGGGAGTCATGTGAGGTACCTGTTGGCTCACTGCAGCTGCCTGCTGTGAAGGAGCTTTGGTCTCAGCTCAAGTGTCACTGCCAGAGTGGCTCCTGGAAGGTTGGACAGGAAAGTTTCCTTAGAAGAGCCTTGCTGAGAATGCTGCACTCAAACTTAGGTGTGCACAATGCAGTAATCAAGCAAACCCACAGGAGACGATAATCTCTGCCTTAGCATGTACAGTGAAGCCCCACATATCCAAAATCCACCAATGGGGCAGCAAGAATGAAAGCATCCACCTCACATGCACATCAACCTTATGTTTTGCCTAAGTGTTAGTAGTCCGTATTCAGGAATCCAGAGATGGGTCAGAGACATTAACACTATCATTATAGCTGGAGGCACTGCCCTACCATATGATCATGATACTGCTGAAGGACCTTTTAATATTCTCCTTTTAGATAACTGCACACATGTAACAATAACAGGTAAACCCAACAAGGGGTAGCAATGCCCAATGGGAATGGAGCTATTTGGATTCATTATGGGAAGGTTTTGTGCTGATTAACCGTCAAGATCATGGTTCATGTGCCACACCGGGCAGTAAGCAGTTTAGCGTTTCCCTGATTCCCACCAACACTAGTACACCAATATCTACACCTCCTGCAGATCCATCTGCTATCTTATTAGTCCCAGAATCAACCAAACCTTATCCACACGAATTACTGAAATTAGAGCTTATGCTATTAAATACACAGGCCACCAAGTGAGTGTTGTTTAACTCACCATTCTCCCTCAAATGAGTGAAACTGGTAATACAGATTAATATCTCAGCAATTGGTCAATATTCTTAAGTATGTCCCATGCAGAATGGTTAGAGTGGTTGCATGGTTGAAACCTCACCTCTCTGAAACAATCAAGAAGGGGTGTGACTCATACCATAGGAACACTGTTAGGAGTATTACATAGCATGAACGCCGAAGCTTTAGCAAACAAATTCTGCAACAAGTAATTTACATAAGTCAGAACATCCATTACAATGTTCTCTATTGCATTAGGAACTAACCAACAGCCTTTATCTGATATATTATCCCAATGGGAAAGAGACCACCAACTAATTGTGAACGTTCTAGGTGCAGCTCAAGGCGATGTGTCTCTCACTCTCAGTTGTATTCAGGCTTAGTTGTGGGTACAATCTACCATGGCAGCAATTGTAAGAGAGGGTGAAGAGGGCACCTTACCAACTGAAATTCAAAAGGTAATCCAGGAAAATGCAACTGAATTTGAAAGGCAATTCCAATCTTGGTGGTGTCTAGTCAATTTTACCTATGACCCTACTGACAATAAATCCACAACTTTTAGTATAACAATATCCGAGGTTTCGGTATATATTATATACCACATCATTGAGCTGAAATTAAATCATAACAGAACTGCACTTCGAACAATAGAACACAGACTATGGGCTTAACAAAAGGGAAATAAATAGCAGATTGTTGGTGTTGATATATGTGTTGTGCAAGAACAACAAAGATTTGTGAAAGCAATGGCATTAAAGACCAAGACATTTGTCTTGACACTGAACAAAGTATTTGCCATTTTGAGATCCATCCTGACAAAACCTCTGAAACTGTACTGCTGTATATTGGAAACTGATGCGTTTGTTATGAGAACCCTCTGTGATTTTATATTTCTAAACAATATCACTCTAGATAGAAGTAATCACTCAAATATTTGTAGATTTAATTTTACTGAAATTATGGGCTGTGACTTTAACTATTCAGCTCATCAATTATTACAATCTAACTATACATTTATACTATATAAAGATCTACCTATCTCCATTGGAACAAATCCTATGTTATTAAGAAAACTATTACAACATGATGATCTCTACTGATTGCAGGAAAAGAAAGTTCAAGAAAATGGACAAATAATCCTGATTACTGCTCATCATGATGCAAAATAAATACATCATCTGAAAAGAGTGAAAAGGATGGAAAACGTAATCGATGGGAAACCTTATTCAGATGGTCACTAACAGCAACAAGAAATGTGATTCTAATCCTTCATCCTGTTTTTATTTTGTTAGCTCTAAAAATAATATGCTTTTTACTTACAATCTTTCCATGTAAAGTTTTGGTACTCAACAAAGCAAATAATTCTTATTCATCGTGTGAAATCATCCAATACTAAACAAAAATAACATAAAATTCATAGTAATATTTTACACTAAAAGCTGTTTTCTTAAAATGGATCCTAAGAGTGCCAACAGGATATATCAAGTTTTTATAGCATAGAGGCAAGAGGTGACTGTATCATGAGCTTATGACATGAAGTAAGTTGATTCTAATGACAGGGTGGAGTGTGACAGACACACTTTACCCCTCACTGCACATTCTAACTCAGTGTTCCTTAGTGTTTCTTCCATGCAGTAATTAATGAGGTGAACTTTGCCATCAAACTTATTAAACCTTGGTAAACTACTGTTAATCTTTGTTAAATTCCACTGATTTTATTCAGCTCTGCCAAATTATTATTTACCTTAATAAAACATATTTCTGCTTCTCTGTTTTGGGTGAGGTGCCTTTCATTCATCCTCAACAGAGTTGTAAGAGCAACATAACAGAACATGAGCTAGCAATCAAATAAGATGCTGGAATCTTTAGTTTGACTCAGACCTGGCAGTAACAGATGAAGAGTCAGGCAACTTTCAGGACACATGAAGCATCAGCTTCAAATCCTGGGCATCTGAAATTAATTGATGCTTTTACAATTACTTTAATGAGGGCAGAAACAGACCATTAGAAAGACAAAAATAACCAAGTGACTTGACAGAGGATTTTTATTTCCTCTTAAGGTTTGTTTTGTTCTGGTTTTTTTTCATGAAAATAGTAAAAGGAAAGAAAGGAAGGAATGAAAAAAAAATCATACATAAAAGATATCAAAGAACCTCTCTTAAGTTCTAAAAAAGTAAAAAGTATTATCTGAAAAAAAAAATCAGATTTGAAGCATATTCCAGTGAAATGTGTGTGCTCACACAGTTTCTACAGGGTCAGAGGAAATAAGTTTAATTCATTATTTCAGGCTCACAAAAGAGTAACAATGGAAAATATCTGACTCATATCACTTAAAAAAAATTTATGATACTCAGTTGTATTACTAAGATTGCTACAAAATATTTATCTTTCCATAAATACTCGTGTTTCAAGCAGAGCTCCTGAAAGGGGTTTCTAAACCAAAAAGTAATCACAAAAATGCTTCCTATTCAAGTGAGACAAAAGATCCTCTGCATAAAGTGGTGCAAAATGTAATTAATATCTGGTTCTTGCTCTGTACTCAGTCTTTTTTTGCATTTCATTCTGATTCATTTCTAAGAAGACACTGATTTGAAAAACTGAAAAGCATACTCTCACAGCATGTAGAAATAACTTTAATTCTCTTCATGACAGCACCAGGCAGAGATGTTGACACCCTGAATATGTCATTGAGTATCAAGAGAAACAGCTAGTAGACAGATTATAGGGAAAACATATTTGTTGCTACTTTTTCATGGCTTACCCGTTGAGCACATGGAAATGGTTCTGTATTACACCTTCCTATTTAAAACCAAAATCGTTTACTGATTTAACTGGTGATAGTGTGGCTGCCACTGCCTTGCAGATTTCTTACCGAGTGGGCAGATACCTCATTTAAAACATTTGCCATCATTTCCTCTTGCCAAAGAAGAATTAATGACCTCCTTGTGTCAGACCAAAGAGGTAGACAGAAAATTTTGCTTTTTGTCTGTCAGTCTGATACATTTCATATGGAATTAATAATATTTTAAAAGATGATTCTTGGTGTTTACCATTGTTTTTCAGATCACATACTTCAGCCTGACAAGTTTCCTTGTGTTTGGGTTTGAATGGAAATGAAATTGTGCAGTCAAATTCATAAAGGTCTATCTGCATAGATTAAAAATTACTTAAAACATTAATGATAAAGCACACTCCAGTTAAAAACATTTACAGTAAACATGCTCTGTAAAACCTTTGAAAATACTGACTTTATTTGGGAAAGAAAGTTTCATGTTTAGTTATAGACACATTCATTGCTAGAGCACTGCAAAAGCACGCAGTGCTAAGAAAGCAATCTCAAGAGAAGCACTTTCTTTAAAATCAGGCTGCACTCAAGATGCATGCTACCTGCTCAAGGAAAACTAGATCTAATGTTCATTCAAGAAAGAGAAAAAAGGTTTCTTTAGAGAATAAGACTAGTCGAGTATCTATAGAGACTAGTGCAGAGCTACATAGAGTCTGATTGATTGTGAAGCAGCAGCTTGGACTAGACAGTGAAGGATGGGGATAGCAGAAAGGGGCAAC
>NW_020958408.1:19559-24616 GCF_003031625.1 Empidonax traillii | reverse complement strand
GGAGGCCTGTCCCCCTGGCTCCTGGCACACGGGGCTGGAGCCAAGTGGGAAGCGGGAGGGAGCCCTCCCCGAGCCGGCCGTGCTGCCGCTCCAGCCCGGGAAACTTGAGGGCTTGTTTTTGTAAAGCTGCTAAAATTGGATGCACTTGGGAATGCGGAGGGAGGGAAGGGGAAGAGGCGAGAGCGAGCCCGGCCGCGGCGCTGCTGCGGTCAGGGATGAGCTCGGGGTGCCAGCGCTGCCCTGGAGGAGGGGGAGGTGGTCTCGGTGCTCGGTGGGCTCTGCTCTGACACCTCTGTCGTGCCCTGGGAGTGCTGGCTGAGCCCAGGGTGGGGTTGGCACTGGGCCCAGCTCCCCACTGCGCCTCTGGGCTTTGGGGATGAGAAACACCCCCTGTGATGGGGGATGGTGGCATGGTGACCCCCCCCCAGGTCACCCCCGGCCCCCTCCCTCGGCCCGGCCTGCGGAAATCCCGGTACATTCCCTGCATTCCCCGAAACTCTGGCTGCGCTGAGCCCCCCGAGGGGGAGGCAGCTCCAGGTGCTGCTCTGGGGTCACGAACTCTGCTGGGGCAGGGGGGGACAGTCACTGGTAATGTCACTCCATAGAGGGGGGGCTGCTGCAGTCACCCTTTCCCGGTGTTTTCTGGGAGATTCAGGCAACAGGGGGATGTGGCAGCACCAGGGACCCCACAGCCACTCACAGGGTCACCACAGCTGCCCGTGTCCCCATAGGGGAGGTCACACCAGGTCTGTCCCCAAGAACAGCTCCCAGGGGACGCACAGGGGGGGTTGAGCCGAGTCCCAGCACAATCCCCCAACCCCAATCCCACCAGGATAGCACCGGCCCCTCGCCCTGTCCCCGGACACACCCTGAGGAGGAGCCACCAAGCACTTTATTTGGGGGGCTCACAGGGCCACCACGCACTCGGTGCCGGGGTACTCGGGGGGGTTGAGCTCGAACTTCTTCTGGACGTCATAGGGCAGGAACCGCCCGGCCACGAAGTGCTGGCGGCCCAGGAAGCGCCGGGCACACTCCTTGGGGGCTGCCAGGGACACCAGGACATCGGGGCTGATCCCGCCGCTGCCCCCGGACTCGGCGTCCCACCCTGCGGACACACACGGGGAGGGGGTGACCACAGGGGCACCTCCCACCCTGGGGGGACACGGAGAGAGGGGCCCAGGGGTGACCCCTGGGGTCGGTGGGGGGGTGTTGTGGGGTGGTGGAGGTGGGGAGGGCACAGGGAGGACGGGGAGCGTGTCCCCCCCCTCCAGCACCGCCCTCGCCCCGGCCGTGGCCCCACTCCACGCGGGGTTTTTCTTGGTGGGGATTCACCAGTGGCCGTGCCAAGGGCTCCTGTTTGCTCCCGCGGCGTGGGGGGGGGCCACGTGTTGGGGGGTGGTGGTGGTGGTGATGACAATTCCAGGCCTGGCCACCAGACACACGGGTGTTTTCAAATTACATCATGTCTCAGTTCAGGGAGTTTGTTATTTACCGTGGATGCCCCGAACGCGTCCAGGGGAGTGGATCCGCCTCGCCCCGTGGGATGCTGCCAGGCTGGGGGGGCGGGGGGGGGGCCGCGGGGGGGTCCCCGGGGATGTCCCCACCCTGGGAGGGCACTGTGGGTGCCCAGGCACGGCGGTGACAACACGAGGGGGGTGAGGAGCGTGAGGAACAGAGGGTCGGGGGGTCCCATCCCGAGCCGGGGGAGGGGGTTGAGCACCTGAGGGCACATCCAGGCTGACGATGGGGATGCGGATGTGCTTGAGGGTGGCCAGGATGGCTGCGCAGGGCTCCCTCCCCTCGCCCACCTCCGCCTCGGCTCCCAGCACCGCGTCCACCACGGCGTTGTAGGCGTCGTTGATCAGCTGCACCTTTGGGGGGTGGATGGGGGACACACACGGGGGTGTCCCCGGGTGTCCCCCCCCCCCGCGGGACCGGCCCCGGCCCACGCGGGGATCCCGTTTTCTTGCGAAATTGGGCTCACCCAGCCGAGAAAATCCCCCCCGGGATGAGGAGGGAGGGAAGGAGGGGGGGCCGGGGCAGAGCCCGGCACGCCGAGACGCGCGGCCGCGGCCAGGGCAGCGATTTTGGGTCAAATTCCTCCCGCCCCAGCCCGGAGGTTTCCAAAAACAACAGAGCCGGTGGCTGGCGGGGCCGCGGCAGCCGCCGCTGGATTTCATGGCATCCCCGGGCTCCCAGCAGAGCCGGGACCGGGCGAGGAGGGGAGGGAAGGGGAGGGAAAAAGGAGGAATAAACTCGGTGCTGTCGGGCAGGGAGTGCGGGGGGCTGGCGGGGCTGGGGGGGCTCACCTCGGTGGGCAGGTAGGACAGGAAGGGGATGTCCATCTTCTCGCACTGCGTGGTGAAATCCCGGTACAGGGGGTCCGGGGAGCGCTTGGGGTAGAAGATGGTGGGCTCGTAGTCCTGCAAGAGAGGGGAGGGATCGGGGAGGGGGGTCCAGCATCGCTCGGGGATGAAGGGGGGGGGCAGGGGGAGGGGAGGGAGGTACCCACAAAGATGCGCAGGTGGCGGGCACACACCAGCCCGATGGCCCCGTTCTGAGCCGGCCCGCACACCACCAGCACCGTGGGCTGCTTCCGGGGCAGCGACGGCAGCGGGAACGCCTGCAGGACACGGGAATGGCCCGTCACCACCTCCCTGTGCCACCGTGACACCGCCAAACGGCACCCGGGCACGGGGAGGGGGCAGGGGCACCGGGGAGGAGGGGTAAGTGCACCCACACAGTTGGAGGGGCAGCACCGGGGGTGAGGGTGGGGATGTTCCCGGGGTGGGATGGGAGCGCCACGTGGAGCAGGATGGGGATGGGGATGGTGCTGAGGGCGGGACAGGGCATGGGGTGGGATGGTGACAATCCCCAGGGTGGGAGGGGGGTGGCACACATGGCAGGGTGGGGATGGGATCCACGGCAGGACAGGGAATGGGATTGGATGGGGGTGGCATCAATGGCAGGACTTGGGTGGCACTTGGGGTGGGGCAGGACAGGGCCCGTAGTGGAATGAGGATGGTGCCCAGGATGGGATGAGGATGATGCCCAGGATGGGATGAGGATGGTGCCCAGAATGGGATGAGGATGGTGCCCAGGATGGGATGAGGATGATGCCCAGGATGGGATGAGGATGATGCCCAGGATGGGATGAGGATGATGCCCAGGATGGGATGAGGATGGCGCCAACAGCAGGATGAGGATGATACCCATGGTGGGATGAGAACGATGCCCATGGTGACATTCCAGCAGTGCCCATGGTGGGATGTGGAAGATGCCCATGGTGGGACCTGGATGATGCCCAAGGTGGGATGAGGAGGATGCCCACAGTGGGATCCAGGGGATGCCCAAGGTGGGCTGAGGACGCTGCCCAGGCCAGGTCGGTGCCCCGGGGCCGGGGGCTCCCCGCCAGCTGCAGGGAGGCGGCTCCCTGCTCCACATACCAGGAGCCTGCCCGGGAGGCTGTTTATCCATTGACAGATTTTTTCCTGCTCACAGAGCCTGGCTCTGGGTCCCGTCCCCCGCCAGCGCCCGGAGCTCCCGGCCCGTGTGAGCCCGGCCCTGGCCCTGCCCCGGCGCCAGCCACGCTGCCAGCGCCTCCTGGGGACGTGCCCGAGGGGACAATGCCCAGGGACCCCGAGTTGGGGGGGGGGACACTGGTGCTGGGGGTCTCCCTGAGGAAGAGGAGGGTGTTGGGCCCCACGGGGAGGATGCTCAGCCCCTGTGGGGCCGGGGATGCTGCGGCACCGGGGGCAGCCCCAGGGCAGCCCCGAGAGGCTCCAACAGCAAAATATTTCTCCTCCTCCTCAGGCAACCCGGCTGCCCTTGGAGAAGGGAAGGGCAGAGCCACCTCCGACGGAAAAGCTGAGGCAGCGGGCGCGGAGCTCACAAAGCTGCCCTTGATGCTGCCCCTCGGCACTGCCCGGCTGCCTCCTCCTCCTCCTCCTCCTCCTCCTCCTTCCCCTCCTTCTCCTCCTCCTCCTCACATCCAGCACGAGCACCCTGTGGTCCCAGCGATAGGAGTATCACCAGGACATGGGGACCCCCTGAGACCACCATCACCCCCTCCCTGACACCCCAGGAGGGGCTGAGCATCCTCATCCCATGGACTGTGTGACCTCGGCCCTGGCTGAGCCCGATTCCCGGGGGGAATAGTGGATGGGGGGGGGGTCAAGGGATGCAAAAAAACCCACCCAGGGAGAGGCTGGAGCCCTGGCACAGCTGGAGCGTTGCTGCCCACCGGGCTGTGCCACCATCCCTGCTGCCCCTTGTCCCCACACCCTGGTCTGGAGTGGGAGAGAGACACAGACGGGGTGGGACAACACAGAGGGGAACAGGATGAGGGGGGGAGAGCAGTTGATAGCAAAGCCCTCGGCCCTGGTGTGGTGTCCCCAGCCCCACTGGCCACCTCACCTTGGTGACAGCCACGGCACAGGCGTGTCCCCAGATCTCGATGAGCTGCTGCCTCCCGAACCGATAATCCTCCAGCAGCTCCTTCTCGATGGCCTCGGCCTCTGCCTTGCTGAGGGGGGAGAGGGCACCAGTGAGAGGGCACTGCCCCCCCACCCATGGGAGGGATTTGGGACCCCCGTCCATCCCCAGGGCACTGGGCAAGCGGGTTGGGGGCTCGTGGGGCTTGGGGTGGGCACGGCCGGTGGCTCAGGGACGGGGATGGGCCCGGCTGGCACGTTTGGGGGCCCAACCCCGCGGGTGGAGGGGCTGGATCCGTGCGAGGCACGGCCCTGGCAGCGCCCCCGGGCTCGTGGGGCTCGGGGCTGTTACATAAAAGCGAACAATGCTGCGGTTGTTCCGTCGCTGCCGAGCCGGGAGTTGGCAGGGCCGGGAGCCGCCGATGGGACAATAATTGCTCACATCTGTTGGCTTCACCTGCGCGGGTGGAACGGGCTGGGCCGGCTCCAGCGCGGGCTGCGGGCGGGGCCCTGGGATGGGACCCTCGGGAGAGGCACAGGGATGGAACCCACGGCCCCCAGGGGAGCTGGGGGGCTCCAGCCCCCGGCCCTGCCCCTGTTTTGGGGGCACAGTTACACCTCACC
>NW_020958408.1:10335-13766 GCF_003031625.1 Empidonax traillii | reverse complement strand
GGGGGTCCCGGCAGGATCCCAGGCGGGATCCAGCGCTTCTCTGGGATCGCTTTCCCGCGAAAGGGGCTCCAGCACTTCCTTGGGATCATCTCCACACCCAGCGGGATCCATCATTTCTCTGGGAGCATCTTCTCACCCCGTGGGCTCCATCACTTCTTTTTGGGATCACTTTCCTGCCGGATGGGCTTCCTTGGGAGCATCTTCCCACCCAACAGGATCCATCCATCATTTCCCTGGGATCATCTCCCACCCACCGCAAGGCTGGGATTTGCACTCGTCCAGGCTTCCCCCTCTGCTTCCAGACCTGTGACTCCGAGCACAGGACGTGATTCCTCCCCTTCCTGCTGCTGACCAGGAGAGGATGGACAGCAGGACAACATCCACGGCTTGGGGTGTTCCAAACGCTCCGACAACTCGGGATTCCATCCGGAACTGGAGACGAAAACATTCCGGCAGCGTCCCAGTTTGCCAGGAAATCCCAGAGGGGAGTGATCCAACAGCTCCCTGAGCTATCCTGGGGTATTCACATCAATTCCAAAGGGTATCCGAGCGGTGGAGCAGCAATTCCAGGTGGGAGGAAGGGATGAAGGCGTGGCTGGGCCTCGTTCCTACAGGTGCCCTGTCCACATCCCAGGATGGCAGCTGGGAGGGTGTTCCCTCCATCTGGGGCTTTGCATTTCAATCCATGAAATTCCACAGAAATTCCAGACTTTTGTCCTCTCCTTTCCCTGTGTCATAGTTCTGATTGTAGCAAGGAATTTTGTCTTAACAGCTTGTGTGCTGTTAAGGAGCAATCAGATAAACAAAGGAGTTGGCCTTTGAATGGGTCTATCACATACCATACCATGCAGCAGCTGCTGGGAAAGTTGAAAGGTGCAATGGACTGTTGAAAACTACCCTGAAAGCATTGGGTGGAGGGACTTTCAAACACTGGGATCAACACCTAGCAAAGGCTACATGGTTAGTCAACACTAGGGGCTCCGTCAATCGAGCTGGCCCTGCCCAGTCAGAGTCCCTTCACACTGTAGACGGGGACAAGGTCCCAGTGGTTCACATGAGAGGTATGTTAGGTAAAGCAGTTTGGGTTAGCCATGCCTCGAGCAAAGGCAAATCCATTCGTGGAGTTGTCTTTGCCCAAGGACCTGGTTGCACATGGTGGATGATGCAAGAAGATGGAGAAACCCGGTGCATACCTCAAGGAGATATCATCTTAGGGTAAACAGACCATAACTCAGTATCTGTATTTGTACTTATATATATATTTGTGAATGTGTACGTGGTTTAGAATAATGTATGTATGCATGGAGTTCAAAAAGGTTCACTTTGATAGATGTATGGTGGCATGGGAAAGGAAAGAAAAATTAGGGGTGGATAATGTCATAGTTCTGATTGTAGCAAGGAATTTTGTCTCAGAGTTGATTCATGGATGTGCCTAGGAATGGGCACAAGCCCAGCCCAGCTGTCATAGTCCTGATTTTAGCAAGAAATTTTGTCTTTCCTTTCCCCTTCCCCCCTCCTGCGTGTATGTGTTAATGGGCCATCAGATAAACAAAGGAGTTGGCCTGAGCCCTAAATGACCAGACATTAATCTCCTAGCAACGAAGGGGGAGGAATTGGGAAAAGGTCAGAGTGTGTGTATGGAAAGGGGTGGGGTTTTGGGGGTTGGAGCTCAGCCCTGAGGGGTTGGAGCTCAGCTCTGGAGCCGGAGGGGAGGCTGCAGCAAGCAGGAGAGACTGCCTGGTGGTTTCTTTGTTTTTTGTCTGTCAGAGGAGAGCTTTGCTGCTGTTCTCTGCGCAGCTGTTTGCTGGTTACGGGCCTGGCTCACCACGAGATCCTCACCAACCGAAAATCGTGAGTTTTCTTCCATTGGGAGAGCTTTCTGTTTCCCTCTCCCTTCCCCCCTCCTCCATCGCCACCCGGCGGCGACCAGGGATCCCACAGCGCCGCCCGGTGACGGGGGCTGGACATTGCAAGTTCCACTCCTCCAGTGATCCAACAGCGCCACCTGGTGACTACTATAGAACATTACAAGTTCTGCACTTTTTGATAACTCAACAGCGCCACCTGGTGAATGGTATAAGACATTACAAATTTTGCATCTCCAGTGACCCAACGGCGCCCCCTGATGACTGTGGCTGGAACTGCACCAAAGAGTGCTAAAAATTGAACTATTTGATTTTCTTTTTGCCGGTTTTATCGGTTTTGTTCTTGAAGGGGATTATTGGTGGGTATAGGGGTATTGCTTGGTTGTTTTACTTGGTTTTTTTTCGTGTTCCTGTTAATACACACATACCTTTTAATAAAGGGCTGTTATTTTTTCCCTTTTCCATAATTTGTTTTCCTTCAATCGGAGCCTCTTAATTTCGAATTTATAATTACTAGAAAAGGAAGTTTGGGTCTTTTTTCTCCTAATCCATCCTCAGCAAAAGACCTTTGTCTCATTTAAACTGGGACACCCTGTTATCCCATCAACCTGTTTGGGCTTTTTTTGGGAAGGAACCTCAGCAGAGGAAGCAGCAGATCCAAACCCTCATCTCACCACTCCAGGAGATGCATCCCAACCCCGAAATCCTTGGAATAAGAGGCAGATCCAAGTGTTTCTCCATCTGTTTATTGTCCTTCCAATACTGAAACCCCGCTCACAATACAATTATGGATTAATTATTGATTCCAGATCCTTCTGCTGTTGAGACTATCAGGGTTTAGTGGGAAATTATTATTTTTATTATTATTAAAATTATTATTATTATTATTAAATTTTGGGGTTATTGTGGGAGATTTGGAGTCACAATAAATCCAAGGGAAAACCCCCACCCTGTGCTCCCTCCTTCCAAAAGGACAGGGTAAAAGGAGCCAAATTGTGGGTTTTTTTGCTGAGATCTCCCTGAATTTGCTCTACTCCCTCCTGCAGCCCAAATCTTCCGTTTTCCATCCCGGACTGTACTTTGGGAATTTAATTTTTCCTTAATAAGCCAGAAATAAAAAGCTCTAACTGGGTCTGAGAATCCAGAGGGAAATGAATGGATCCCAAAATGAGGCCAAAAATACCTGCAGAAACAAAAAACCAACCCCAAATGAACTTGGATTTATGATTATTCAGGAGTTTTTCTCGCCATCACCTGCTGGAATGGCAGGCACAGGAATCCCTGGAACACAAAAATGAGTGAAGTCCCATTTTCCACGAGCTGGAAAGGCCGAGGATGGAAAGGAAAAGGTTCAACCCTTTTTACTGGAGAATAAATTATATATATATATATATATATATATATATATATATATATATAAAATGGAATGAAATCCAAGAAAAACCACACGGCTCCCAAAATTCCAACACGGGTTTCCAATGAAAATCCGGGGTTTTATTTCACAAGATGCTAAAATCTAAAGTACAACAGTCGTTTCCCATTATTCAGTCACTGGCTTTAGAAAAT
>NW_020958408.1:6945-10314 GCF_003031625.1 Empidonax traillii | reverse complement strand
ACCCTGGGGGGGGGCACGGTCAGGGCGGCACCGGGGGGGTCCCGGGGCCGGGATGGGCCCCCCCGAGCGACGCCCCCCGAGCCCCAGGGGGGGCCCCGGCGCCCACCTGAGAGGCCCCTGCGCGGGAGGTGCCGCTTGTAGTCGATGGGGCCGTACCCGCCCGGCGGGGCCATGTCCTGCTTCACCTTCGGCGCCGCCATCGCGGCGTTCGCCAGTGACGTCACCGCCCCGCGCCGCTCCGCGGGGGAGCCACGTGGATCCGCCACGGGGGGGGGGGCGACTTAAAAGGGCAACGCGCGGGTTTAAAAGGGCAACGGCGGAGAGCGGGGCCTGGAGGGGTTGGGTGGGGGGACAGGGGGGTCCCGGCAGGATCCCAGGCGGGATCCAGCGCTTCTCTGGGATCGCTTTCCCGCGAAAGGGGCTCCAGCACTTCCTTGGGATCATCTCCACACCCAACAGGATCCATCATTTCTCTGGGAGCATCTTCTCACCCCGTGGGCTCCATCACTTCTTTTTGGGATCACTTTCCTGCCGGATGGGCTTCCTTGGGAGCATCTTCCCACCCAACAGGATCCATCGCTTCCCTGGGATCACTTTCACACCAAACAGGATCCATCCCTTCCTTGGGAGCATCTTCCCACCCAACAGGATCCATCCATCGTTTCCCTGGGATCATCTCCCACCCACCGCAAGGCTGGGATTTGCACTCGTCCAGGCTTCCCCCTCTGCTTCCAGACCTGTGACTCCAGAGCACGGGACGTGATTCCTCCCCTTCCTGCTGCTGACCAGGAGAGGATGGACAGCAGGACAACATCCACGGCTTGGGGTGTTCCAAACGCTCCGACAACTCGGGATTCCATCCGGAACTGGAGACGAAAACATTCCGGCAGCGTCCCAGTTTGCCAGGAAATCCCAGAGGGGAGTGATCCAACAGCTCCCTGAGCTATCCTGGGGTATTCACATCAATTCCAAAGGGTATCCGAGCGGTGGAACAGCAATTCCAGGTGGGAGGAAGGGATGAAGGCGTGGCTGGGCCTCGTTCCTACAGGTGCCCTGTCCACATCCCAGGATGGCAGCTGGGAGGGTGTTCCCTCCATCTGGGGCTTTGCATTTCAATCCATGAAATTCCACAGAAATTCCAGACTTTTGTCCTCTCCTTTCCCTGTGTCATAGTTCTGATTGTAGCAAGGAATTTTGTCTTTCCTTTCCCCTTCCCCCCTTCCCCCCCTCCCCTCCCCTTCATCCTCGCGTGTGTGCTGTTAAGGAGCAATCAGATAAACAAAGGAGTTGGCCTGGGCTCTAAATGACTGAAACATTAGTCACCTAGCAACGAAGGGGGAGGAATTGGAAAAGGCCAGAGTGTGTGTATGGAAAGGGGTGGGGTTTTGGGGGTTGGAGCTCAGCTCTGGGGGGTTGGAGCTCAGCTCTGCAGCCGGAGGGGAGGCTGCAGCAAGGAGGAGAGACTGCCTGGTTTCTTCTTTGTCTTTTGCCTGTCAGAGGAGAGCTTTGCTGCTGTTCTCTGCGCAGTTGTTTGCTGGTTGCAGGCTTGGTTTTCACCGCGAGATCTTCACCAACTGAATCGTGAGTTTTCCTCCATTGGGAGAACTTTTTGTTTTCCCTCCCCCTTCCCCCCTCCTCCATCGCCACCCGGCGGCGACCAGGGATCCCACAGCGCCGCCCGGTGACAGGGGCTGGACATTGCAAGTTCTACTCCTCCAGTGATCCAACAGCGCCACCCGGTGACTACTATAGAACATTACAAGTTCTGAACTTTTGATAACTCAACAGCGCCACCCGGTGAATGGTATAAGACATTATAAATTTTGCATCTCCAGTGACCCGACGGCGCCCCCTGCTGACTGTGGCTGGAACTGCACCAAAGGGTGCTAAAAATTGAACTATTTGATTTTCTTTTTGCCGGTTTTATTGGTTTTGTTCTTGAAGGGGATTATTGGTGGGTATAGGGGTATTGCTTGGTTGTTTTACTTGGTTTTTTTGGTGTTCCTGTTAATACACACATACCTTTTAATAAGGGGCTGTTACTTTTTTTCCCTTTTCCATAATTTGTTTTCCTTCAATCGGAGCCTCTTAATTTCGAATTTATAATTGCTAGAAAAGGAAGTTTGGGTCTTTTTTCTCCTAATCCATCCTCAGCAAAAGACCCTTGTCTCAATTAAACTGGGACATTATTTGGCGCTCAACATGGGGCTCGAGAGAGGAAAAGTGGAAAAGGAATAACTGCCCTTGTGTGACTTTATACGTGTTTGTGAACCTGTAAGCACCATGAAGTCTAAGATTGCTGCTTTTCTGTGGTATATGATTATGCCGAGATCTATGTCCCACCTGTTGATGTTTTTCAGCTCTGACACTATGACCCTCATTGCACTGCTTGAGATCTCGCACTGGTGTTATGACATAGCAAACTCAGCACCTGTTATTTTCCTTTGGGATATGTTTTCACGGATATATTACTGCTCTAACCTACACTGTCTCCTTTGGGGTTTTAAGGATAATGGCACCTATCCCTATGGAGAAGAAGAAGAAGGGGAGCAGGTGGTACGGGCAGAGGAAGCCCCAGCATACAACCAACTACCAGAAGACGACATACGCTACGCACTCTTTACTGATGGTTCCTGTCGTATCGTAGGGATGAAACGTAAATGGAAAGCAGCTGTATGGAGTCCCACACAACAAGTTGCAGAAACCATGGAAGGAGAGGGTGAATCAAGCCAATTTGCAGAGCTCAAAGCTGTCCAGTTAGCATTGGACATTGCTGAACGAGAGAAGTGGCCAAAACTTTACCTCTACACGGACTCATGGATGGAGGCCAATGCCCTGTGGGGGTGGTGGGACAGATGGAAGAAGACCAATTGGAAACGTAGGGGAAAACCCATCTGGGCCGCTGATATATGGCAGGACATTGCTACCCGGGTAGAGAAGCTGATTGTGAGAGTCCGCCATGTAGACGCCCATGTGCCCAAAAATCGAGCCAATGAGGAGCATCGCAACAATGAACAGGCAGACCAAGCTGCACAAATTGAGGTGTCACAGGTGGACCTAGACTGGCAGCACAAAGGTGAACTGTTCTTAGCACGATGGGCCCATGATGCCGCTGGCTATCAGGGCAGAGATGCCACCTACAGATGGGCACGAGACCGAGGGGTGGATCTAACCATGGAGATTCTCTCTCTCAGGTTATCCATGACTGTGAGACATGCACTGCCATTAAACAGGCTAAGAGACTGAAGACCCTGTGGTATGGTGGACGGTGGAATAAATACAAGTATGGGGAGGCTTGGCAGGTTGATTATATCACACTGCCACAGACCCGTCAAGGTAAGCGCTATGTGCTCACCATGGTGGAAGCCA
>NW_020958408.1:0-2113 GCF_003031625.1 Empidonax traillii | reverse complement strand
TGATAGATGTATGGTGGCATGGGAAAGGAAAGAAAAATTAGGGGTGGATAATGTCATAGTTCTGATTGTAGCAAGGAATTTTGTCTCAGAGTTGATTCATGGATGTGCCTAGGAATGGGCACAAGCCAAGCCCAGCTGTCATAGTCCTGATTTTAGCAAGAAATTTTGTCTTTCCTTTCCCCTTCCCCCTTCCTGCGTGTATGTGTTAATGGGCCATCAGATAAACAAAGGAGTTGGCCTGAGCCCTAAATGACCAGACATTAATCTCCTAGCAACGAAGGGGGAGGAATTGGGAAAAGGCCAGGGTGTGTGTATGGAAAGGGGTGGGGTTTGGGGGGTTGGAGCTCAGCTCTGGAGCCGGAGGGGAGGCTGCAGCAAGCAGGAGAGACTGCCGGGTTTCTTCTTTGTCTTTTCCTGTGGGAGAGGAGTTTTTTTTGCTGCTGTCTCTCTGCGCAGTTGTTTGCTGGTTGCAGGCTTGGTTTTCACCGCGAGATCTTCACCAACTGAGTCGTGAGTTTTTCTTCCATTGGGAGAGCTTTCTGTTTTCCCTCCCCCTTCCCCCCTCCTCCCTCGCCACCCGGCGGCGACCAGGGATCCCACAGCGCCGCCCGGTGACGGGGGCTGGACATTGCAAGTTCCACTCCTCCAGTGATCCAACAGCGCCACCCGGTGACTACTATAGAACATTACAAGTTCTGCACTTTTTGATAACTCAACAGCGCCACCTGGTGAACGGTATAAGACATTACAAGTTTTACATCTCCAGTGACCCAACGGCGCCCCCTGCTGACTGTGGCTGGAACTGCACCAAAGGGTGCTAAAAATTGAACTATTTGATTTTCTTTTTGCTGGTTTTATCGGTTTTGTTCTTGAAGGGGATTATTGGTGGGTATAGGGGTATTGTTTGGTTGTTTTACTTGTTTTTTTTTCGTGTTCCTGTTAATACACACATACCTTTTAATAAAGGGCTGTTATTTTTTCCCTTTTCCATAATTTGTTTTCCTTCAATCGGAGCCTCTTAATTTCGAATTTATAATTGCTAGAAAAGGAAGTTTGGGTCTTTTTTCTCCTAATCCATCCTCAGCAAAAGACCTTTGTCTCATTTAAACTGGGACACCCTGTTATCCCATCAACCTGTTTGGGCTTTTTTTGGGAAGGAACCTCAGCAGAGGAAGCAGCAGATCCAAACCCTCATCTCACCACTCCAGGAGATGCATCCCAACCCCGAAATCCTTGGAATAAGAGGCAGATCCAAGTGTTTCTCCATCTGTTTATTGTCCTTCCAATACTGAAACCCCGCTCACAATACAATTATGGATTAATTATTGATTCCAGATCCTTCTGCTCTTGAGACTATCAGGGTTTAGTGGGAAATTATTATTTTTATTATTATTAAAATTATTATTATTATTATTATTAAATTTTGGGGTTATTGTGGGAGATTTGGAGTCACAATAAATCCAAGGGAAAACCCCCACCCTGTGCTCCCTCCTTCCAAAAGGAGAGGGTAAAAGGAGCCAAATTGTGGGTTTTTTTGCTGAGATCTCCCTGAATTTGCTCCACTCCCTCCTGCAGCCCAAATCTCCCGTTTTCCATCCCGGACTGTACTTTGGGAATTTAATTTTTCCTTAATAAGCCAGAAATAAAAAGCTCTAACTGGGTCTGAGAATCCAGAGGGAAATGAATGGATCCCAAAATGAGGCCAAAAATACCTGCAGAAACAAAAAACCAACCCCAAATGAACTTGGATTTATGATTATTCAGGAGTTTTTCTCGCCATCACCTGCTGGAATGGCAGGCACAGGAATCCCTGGAACACAAAAATGAGTGAAGTCCCATTTTCCACGAGCTGGAAAGGCCGAGGATGGAAAGGAAAAGGTTCAACCATTTTTACCGGAGAATAAATTATATATATATATATATATATATATATATATATATATATATATATATATAAAATGGAATGAAATCCAAGAAAAACCACACGGCTCCCAAAATTCCAACACGGGTTTCCAATGAAAATCCGGGGTTTTATTTCACAAGATGCTAAAATCTAAAGTACAACAGTCGTTTCCCATTATTCAGTCACTGGCTTTAGAAAATTCCCGTCGTC
>NW_020958407.1:12791-14293 GCF_003031625.1 Empidonax traillii | reverse complement strand
CTCCCTCTCCCACACTCACCTGCCCTCTCTTACAAGTCCCAGCCTCCAAACCTCTCACAAGCCTGTCTTGCCCGAAGAACAACAAGCCCTTTCTTGCCTCAGCACAGCCCTTGACAAACCACACCTTCACACACCAAGACGGCACCTCACCTGCTCTTCTCCAGGCTGAACCAACCCAGCTATCTCATGACTGAAGAGAAGAAAACATTGCCGGATCTCTGAAACGTGGAAGAAACACCTTCTGGGAAACTAAGGAGAGCAGGAAGGAGGTCAACGAAGACAAGAGCCTGTAAAGTTGAACTCCAACACACTTCTCCCAGGAGTGCTGCCCCCAGAGGGCATTGCCTTAGACCGCTTAGTCATTCTGACCCCCAGCACACCTCTGCCTTTCCCATGACTTCCTCCATTCCCTCCAGAACCTCGGGATATGGCAAGCCAAGCAGTTGGCCTGTGGTGCTGCCTTGTGGATACTTGCTGGGGCAGCAAGGGTGCTCCCTTCTCCCCTGCTCAGGGCCACGAAGGCTGGGTGAGGGGGGCTGGGTGTAAAAGGCCTTAGCAGAGAATGGTTGTGATTCATCAGCCTTCGGGTTCTGGGCCCAGCATGCTCCCGCTGCACAACTCTGCTCCTCCTGAACTCCAACCCTGCCAGGGAATCAGAGATGGACCCTTTGCTTTCAATTAACAAGGCCATTTATTATGATAGTCTCTCCGAAAACGCAGAGCTGTCCCAGCCTACTGCATGGAGGACCCCGTTCAAAGTAGCAAGAAGGTTGATGTTTACTGCACAGTTCTCTTGACCAACAGCATTCATCCTTTTAGACTGTCAGCTTATCAGATACTACTGAGCACACAATCACTATGTGCCTGTCCCATGCAACTGGGGTGCACATAGGCTCACTGGGGTGATAATCGTCTCTGTTTTGAACAAATATCCTCTTCTTTTATGGTTTATGTGGGATGTTCTCAAATGCTTTCCATCGGTCTTCAGGTCACCTTTACAGCTTGGCACATGGTGACACCCAAGTGTTTAGATGTTTCATGAGCAAGGAATGTTTGTGGCCCCATAAAGCTCTGGACACAGCATAAAAGGCTGAGGTGCTGCAGGCTCTGCATCCTCCTCTCTTGCCTCCCTTTCCTCGAAGAACGCGGTAAGCCTGAGTCCACTCCATCTCTCTCTGTGGGCTGAAGTGGTGTCATGGTCACTCGTCGGGTGGGTCCTTGGGTGCCTGAGCTTGGCCCTGACACAGAGTTGCTAAAGAGCTGACAGCCTCTTCATGGTGGTGGCTGAGGAGAGCTGGGAATTGGGGGTTTGTTTCCAGCAAGAGGGAATCAAAGAGTCAGAACTACAGTGGGATCTGCCCAGCAGAATTTGCACTTGCAGTGCTGGAAGAAAGTGGCCCAGTGCATTGCCTGACAACTCTGACATAGACAAGTCTGTTGTGGAGATGGGCTGTGTTCCATCTTTCCACAGGTGCCCTAAACCCACTCTCCTAAGTCCTCTT
>NW_020958407.1:8391-9593 GCF_003031625.1 Empidonax traillii | reverse complement strand
ATGATCCAGGAGCAGGTGTTCCCAAGGGACCTTGTGTTGGCTATGAGTCACTGGGTGTTGGTTGCAGAGGGAAGAGGAGGCGCTGCAGGGAGGTCTCTGTTAGAAAGTGAGTGAGTTGCACAGTGCTACTGCAGCTGTTTCCAGTTGCTTCTGTAACTCTGAAATCTGTGAAGTTTGTGGTCTCTGGGGCCCAAATGCTGGAGTATGTGAATATTCCTGGTGGAACATCATTCTGCAGAGAAACTATGCCATTGAAGAGGTTTTCAGTAAGGCCTGAGGCGGATGGAGGAGCCTACACTGAAAGAGCTTTTTCCCTATTTAGAACTGGAGAGGCTTTAGAGTGTTGGAGTCCAACTTTATAGGCTCTTGTCTTCCTTAGCCTCTTTGCCTTTCCGGTTCGTCATGAGATTTCCTGAATTCCTCATTGGGTCTTTGTCCCTTCTGAGAGATCCAACTGATCCATCATGAGACAGCTGGGCTGGTTCACCTTGGAGAAGAGAAGGTGAGGGCTCTTGTGATGTGTGAAGGTGTCTGTGCGGTTTGTCAAAGGCTGTGCTGAGGCAGAAAGGGCTTGTTGTACTTTGGGCAAGACAGGTTAGTGAGAGGTCTGGAGGCTGGGACTTGTAAGAGAGGGCAGGCAGGTGTGGGAGAGGGAGCTGTACTGCTGCTTTGAGGGATGATGTGATTGCAGAGTGCGTGGAGACCCTGAAGGGAGGCTGCAGTCAGTGTTGGATGTGCAGGGAGGTGGAGAGAGAGGCCTGAGGCTGAGGGTGGCTGGTGAGAGGGTCAAGAAGTGAGGTACACAGAAGGTCCCATGGTGTAAAGGTGAGCACTCTGGACTCTGAATCCAGCGATCTGAGTTCAACTCTCAGTGGGACCTTTAGCCTTTTGGCTCCCTCAACCCTTCCTTCAGCACACTGACACCGAGGTGGGGACCTCCCACTCGAAGCAGCTCAGTCACAGGAGGCTACTCCGACACTGCCTCCGTGGATGGCAGACACCTCCAAAAGTGAAGTCTGTACTACCCACTCTGGCCAGCTCTTTCCCTTGCTTGACCATAATTAGAGTATTACAAGGTTTCTCTGTGGCATTCCTTGTATTTCCACCTCAGGCCACTGCTTCTTTCTCTCTGCATTCCTCTGAGAAACTCCTGGTTTTGTTTTCACTACCGCTTTCCTTTCCTTCCTTTTGGAATCAGTTCA
>NW_020958407.1:0-2507 GCF_003031625.1 Empidonax traillii | reverse complement strand
CAGTCAGTGTTGGATGTGCAGGGAGGTGGAGAGAGAGGCCTGAGGCTGAGGGTGGCTGGTGAGAGGGTCAAGAAGTGAGGTGCACAGGAGGTCCCATGGTGTAAAGGTGAGCACTCTGGACTCTGAATCCAGCGATCTGAGTTCAACTCTCAGTGGGACCTTTAGCCTTTTGGCTCCCTCAACCCTTCCTTCAGCACACTGACACCGAGGTGGGGACCTCCCACTCGAAGCAGCTCAGTCACAGGAGGCTACTCTGACACTGTCTCCGTGGAAGGCAGACACCTCCAAAAGTGAAGTCTGTACTACCCACTCTGGCCAACTCTTTCCCTTGCTTGACCATAATTAGAGTATTACAAGGTTTCTCTGTGGCATTCCTTGTATTTCCACCTCAGGCCACTGCTTCTTTCTCTCTGCATTCCTGGTCCTTTGTTCCCATCCTTCCTGCCTCCGGTTACAACCAGGTCTGCAAGGAAGATCCTGCCTTCTCCCATGGCAGCAACTACATCCCTTCTCATGGGGCACTACTGGTCCTTGGTAGAGCTTCATGAACTGATTCCAATAGGAAGGAAAGGAAAGTGGTAGTGAAAACAAAACCAGGAGTTTCTCAGAGGAATGCAGAGAGAAAGAAGCAGTGGCCTGAGGTGGAAATACAAGGAATGCCACAGAGAAACCTTGTAATACTCTAATTATGGTCAAGCAAGGGAAAGAGCTGGCCAGAGCCTCAGGCATCTCTCTCCACCTCCCTGCACATCCAACACTGACTGTAGCCTCCCTTCAGGGTCTCCACGCACTCTGCAATCGTATCAACCCTCAAAGCAGCAGCACAGTTCCCTCTCCCACACCTGCCTGCCCTCTCTTACAAGTCCCAGCCTCCAGACCTCTCATTAGCCTGTCTTGCCCAAAGTACAACAAGCCCTTTCTGCCTCAGCACAGCCTTTGACAAACCGCACAGACACCTTCACACATCACAAGAGCCCTCACCTTCTCTTCTCCAAGGTGAACCAACCTGACTGTCTCATGACGGATCAGTTGGATCTCTCAGAAGGGACAAAGACCCAATGAGGAATCCAGGAAATCTCATGACAAACTGGAAAGGCAAAGAGACCAGGGAAGACAAGAGCCTATAAAGTTGAACACTCTAAAGCCTCTCCAGTTCTAAATAGCCAACACAAGGTCCCTTGGGAACACTTGCTCCTGGATCATCCTACAAGTGACCTGGGAAAGAAAGCAGCAAGGACAGAGATACTCCCCAGGTCTTTCAGTCAGTCATATTGGTCTTTCACACAGTAGTACCAGCCTCAGCCTTCTGTCCACCTGCAGAGCCCCAGAAGAGTCCTCCTGAGGTTGGAAAGTTGGGGATTGAGCTGCCTGATGCGGAGGGAGGAAGCCCTGTATACCTAGAACACCCAGTTCTGGTGGGGGGAAGCTCTGCCTGCGGCTCCACATCCATCTCATGTCTTGCTGAGAAGCATGTGCTTGCACCTGAGAAAGCAGAGGAGAAAGCAGGAGGTAGTGGGAGGGAGCAGGGGCAGAAGGCAGAGCGGGGTCACGGGCATGGGTGCTGCGACAGCTGCGGCAGTGCAGGGTAAAAGTTGTTGGGTGAGGTAGCAGCGATGCAAAATGCCTTAGCAGAGGATGGTTTCCATCCAACGACCTCTGGGTTATGGACCCAGCAAGCTCCTGCTGCGCCACTCTGCTCCTCCTGAGCCCCAGCCCTGCCAAGGAATCAGAGATGGACCCTTTGCTTTCAATTAACAAGGCCATTCATTATGATAGTCTCTCCGAAAACGCAGAGCTGTCCCAACCGACTGCATGGAGGACCCCGTTCAAAGTAGCAAGAAGGTTGATGTTTACTGCACAGTTCTCTTGACCAACAGCATTCATCCTTTTAGACTGTCAGCTTATCAGATACTACTGAGCACACAATCTCTATAAGCCTGTCCCGTGCAACTGGGGTGAAAATTGTCTCTGTTTTGTACAAATATCTTCTTCTTTTATGGTCTATGTGGGATGTTCTCAAATGCTTTCCATTGGGTCTTCAGGTCACCTTAACTGCAAGGGAATAGCTCTTAGTCAGAGGCAGAGTTTGTTCCATTGTGCAGGTTGTAGAGCAGTTGGTGCCTTGCCTTTCTCACGGGCTGTGAGCCCCATGCCCTTCCAACGCTGTGCTGTGTACCCCCACAGCTCCTGGCCAGTCTCCCATCCTGGCACAGTCCTGCCTTTGCTGTGTCCAAAGAGCCAAGGGATGTCCCAGGCACCAGGCAGGGAGCCAAGGACCCTCTCTGGACCTGGTGCCATCGCTGCCCTCCCTGACACTGCAGAAGGTGGAGCTGTTTACCAATTGCCCACAGGAGGGATGGCCCATCCAGACTGGGTAGTGGCCCTCCCTGCCCTGCCCAGAACACAGCCTGGGCACTGACACCAGTGCCCGGGCAGGTCAGAGCAACGCTCCACTCCACACTTGCACAGCGGACCTTCCCTGAGCTACACTGGCACCTGGATTCAGG
>NW_020958406.1:15114-19942 GCF_003031625.1 Empidonax traillii | reverse complement strand
TATGAATTTAAAAAAAAAAAAAAAAAAAAAGAAAAAAAGTATATATACAATGAAAATTTGTTTAAAGCCGGGAAGGTCTTAAATACAGTTTGCAGTACCAATAAATGAGCACTGAACTCAGAAACAGGTATCTAGAACCTCATTCTCTGGTTTCATGTATTTTGCCAGACCAAAAGTATGCATCAAGTCCATTGAATCCATAAATATAAAATATTACTAGATCCATTGTCATTTAAGTCTGAAGTATTGCAGAATTAAATGACATTGGATCAAGTAATTCCTATTTCGATGAATTCCTGAGCCTGTGCTGAACCTTATGGAGTCACTGTCTGGGGTTTTCTCTTTCTAATACCCTGCTGTGCAGGTACTTTTCACAGCTGCAAGTGCATTAGCTTCAGTACACTTTGCATTTATGTCTTTGAACAAAAGGGAAAGAGGACTACATGTTATTTCAGCCATCTAAAAGTTAGGGTTTCAGCTCAAGTTTCCTATCAATGTTTTTTTTATTGCAAGAAATACAAAAATGCACTGTCAACTGACAACTGTCTGACAATTTTAAGGAACATGTTTTAGGATCTGTGAATTCAAGAATAAAATTGGTTTGCCTAGATTGGGTTTTTTGTTTGGTTGGTTGTTTTTTTAATGTGATAAATGCTCTTGCCTGTAAAGATGTTATATACAACTACAGTAGATTCTACAAATATGAAAAACACCACTATTGCTAGACCAGAAAAAGCAGAATTCTTTCTTCTTCAAGAAGGAAAAAGGTAGCTGAAATATATTTAGTTGCAAGCACAGAAGAGTAAAGTAATATTTGGTGATTGATAAATTAAACTTCAAATCTGTCTCTGTGGAAGAAGGTTCTTCATCCAGAGGGTGGCTGGACGCTGGAACAGGCTCCCCAGGGAAGTGGTCACAGCACCAAGCCTGACAGAGTTCAAGAAGTGTTTGGACAATGTTCTCAGGCACAGGGTGAGACTCTTGGGGCTGTCCTGTGCAGGGCCAGGACTGGGATTTTGATGATCCTTGTGGGTCTCTTCCAACTCATGATTATTCTATTCTAGTCTAGTCTATTCTATTCTATTCTAGTCTAGTCTAGTCTAGTCTAGTCTAGTCTATTCATGCACTTTCTAGACATGAAAGTTACAGACACACAGTGACAAACACTCTGGATGTCTCCTCCACAAATAACAAGGGAGGAGAGAGCACTGCAGACAAGAAAGATTTTCAGACTGACCTGTCTGATATACTAATAAAACTTACACAGATATTCAAAAAACTACCTATACTTTCAGTTATTTCTGATTTTATTTGCTTTTGGGCTTTAAAAGAACTGCCACGGTGCTTCAAAACACACAACAGATAAAGAAGGAGTCTATAAAATTAAAAAGGGTAGTTTTATCAATTATACTCATTGAAAAGAGGAAACAGAATGAGAGGAAGTCTGCATTGATTGAATACTACAAAGACACACTGCTGGCTCCAGCTAATGGAGTTACTTTAGGAAACTTTGGGTTCTAATCCCAAAAGTAACTTCTCATAATTAATTTATTGTATTGTATTTCTGTAACCCATTAAGCAAGAATGCTGTGACATGGAAACCTACAGTATTGTCTCTTAAATGGTGAATACAATGTTTTTCTTAACCGCAAAGGAATTTGTTTGGAAATCATATAAGGAACAAGGATAAATATAAAACTGTGTTGTACCAGTAATTTAAAAGCTTTTCTGTCTCTTTGCCCAAAAAAGACATAACAGTTTTTGGGGGCAATCATGGAAATTTTTTATATCCATATGTGACTGAATGTTCTAAGGTAGATATGTAAAGGAGTTTGTACAGATATTATACACTGACTTATATAACTACTGTATAGCGAGTCACATGCTAAGCCAGACAGCCAAACAGCTGGAGGAAAACATATTCACTCAAACACCAGCACAAGGTACATTAAAAGATTCAAAAATAATTGTTTAAAACACAATCTTTTTATTCTATGTGCTCTAGTATATTCTGCAAACTCTGCTAAGTCAGAATTTCTCTAGGCAGCCGAATCAACCATTTTTCTTTAAACATCTCAGAGCTCAGAAGTCAAGATTTCAAGAACTGTATCTGATTCCTGGCAACATTTGAATATGTAGATAAGGATGTGGATTAAGAGTTCTGAAAGGGCTCCAAACTTGTAAACTTCATAAGTTCAGAAATCTCTTGAAGTGGAGACTTATAGAAGATTATGAAGATGATTTTTTTAATAGAACTGCATAAAGTATAATACATAATTCACTCTTGTTTAGTGTAACACTATGAAAAGAAATAGTTTCCAATGTAGTACCAGTGGATAATTAATACAGTATGTATATATGGATGATGATAAATTTGATCTTAATTTTCTTAGAGAAACTAAGTAATTCAAAGTTGTCAAATAAAAGAAGGAATGGTTTAACTTCAGGCATTCGGTTTTGGCATCAGTAATAGACAAGCACACAGAAATACATTTCCCGATTAAAGATTCTTGTCTAAACATAGCAGCCAGAATAATTTTTCTGACCAATGGTATAATGCCTTTTTTATATAATTCAATTACTTATGTCACTCACCTTATGGCATGCTTTATTTCACAGAGATTTATATTCCTTCACAGAAGACAGGCTATATCTTATGGCTGTGATGATGGCATACTTCTGTCTCTCAACACTGGGGCACTTTGCAACCCACTGTGGCCCAAGAAGGCTTGTCTGTCCCATCCCTTCTGGAAGACTGCTGGGATCACCAGTGCTCCAGAAGCCATGCCTACTCCTGAGGAGCTAACCAGAAGATAGACACTTCACTGAGTCCTGTCACAGTGTGTTCTTTACACTATGGATCACTCCTGCTTCAGTCCATTCCCAGGGGCAGGCATCAAACAACCCACACTGGGCTGCACCAAAGGCTCGGACAGGTGGCAGGGAAGCTGGAGACAGTCCCTGCTTATCATGAAGATATGAGGATGTCACACATGTCTCTAACTGGTGACCTAGGGATTGACATTCTCCATAATGACAGAGCAGCTGATGGAGGATGATGGCTGGAATCATCAGCCCACCAGTGTCCTGACAAGCTTTGACACCATGTGGATGCCAGCAGGGCCACAGGGTACACGTAATAGAGACCTGTGGAGCAGGTGTTCCAGATAAGCTGCCCTCCCAGAAACACTCACATTATGTGAGTGGCCAAAATCAGCACTACAGATATAGGAGGATCAGACTGTTCCCCAGTGTGACCTGCAAGGTGGGGATGACAACCAAAATCTCACCTCAGCAGATTCAAGTACAGCTTCATAAAGTTGTCTAACATAAAAAGTCCAACAGAACCTATGTTTTTCTTTCCAATGTTGATCATGGTAAACTACCAAATACTAGACTTCCTGAGTAAGTTTCAAACTGATTAAGATACAGTAAGATCACCTGATGTGTGTTTTCTTTAAATTCCAGATATATTATATTTAATATATATTGTACAAATAATAATATTTTATTAATTTTGTGCATCAGTAAATATATTCACATATAAAGGATTAGTATGAAACAGTGTATCTCAATCTTACTGAAACTAAGACTTTGAAAGAAGAGCTTTATTGCAGAAATACAGATATATTTTATGTTAGCAAGTTATTTTCATTACAACAATCAGACACTAGGGAGTATTTGGTGCTTATGCTGCGGTTTTAACAAATGGCAAATTTAATGACAAATTTACAGTACAAGTCTAATATCTGCCAGTTTCTATGGGACAAAGGCTGATTCCATAATATGAGGCTAGAACTTCAAACTAGCCATCAAAATCAAGTTTGCCAGGAAATGCAGCCCTGACCTAAAACCATCTGAAATAGACAGATGTCTGACTACTCATAGGTTATGCCAAGACTAAAATTCTTCAGTGTGGAGCTTAAGTGTCATACACTTCCACTACCACAGCAAGGCAGATTTTGTATAGGTACTTAATAATCTGAAAATGTCAGTGGATGCCCAGTGGCCCTTTTTCAAAATTTTGCATCCAGCTGCTCCTGTCTCTAAGGGTTGATCCTTAGCTGTGAACTTCAGCTTTTAAGCGAGTACATTTATGTAGTTCCACATGCAATTTTTCAGTGACAGTGCTGTTTTAAGTAGGTTTCATTTCTCCTCCTGTTTTCCAAGAACTCATTTCCAAAGCCAAAATATAACCAAGAGAAATTAGGATTGTTCTTTTTATAAGTTATAAAGTTTATAAATCATCTAGTTTGGACTTAAAGTTGAGTCTGATTTGGTTGAGAGCCCAGCCCTTCAAGTGCTCGAGCTGGGGTCTCAGAGAGAATAGCATCCTAAAACAGACATGGCAGGTGAAAAGGGCCAGCAGTACCTTAAAACTGTTGCAGAATATGAACCTTTGCCTTTAGGCTTTATTCACTTTGGTGCTTTCAAGAATGTGTCTCAAGCATCTTCTGATTGTTGCATAAAAGCTCTCTATTCATCTTGGGACATGGGAGAGCTTCTATGTGTATGTGGAAAGAAAAATTCATGAAGCAGTAAGGGCACTTTCAGAGTTGTTTCCACAGAGTAGAGATAGTTCTTTCAATCTATCTATCTATCTATCTATCTATCTATCTATCTATCTATCTATCTATCTATCTATCTATCTAATCTATTTAGTTTAACTACATGATGTATTTTCTTTTTCAATGCAATGCTGTTTACATTTTCTAATATACAAAGTAGTATGGATAATCAGTGTACATGGAGAGATGCATGCAAAACACATAAAAGGAGGCAATTTTTTTCAATAAATCATATTATATCCTGTAAATAATTCACTATA
>NW_020958406.1:6426-14295 GCF_003031625.1 Empidonax traillii | reverse complement strand
CTAATCTATTTAGTTTAACTACATGATGTATTTTCTTTTTCAATGCAATGCTGTTTACATTTTCTAATATACAAAGTAGTATGGATAATCAGTGTACATGGAGAGATGCATGCAAAACACATAAAAGGAGGCAATTTTTTTCAATAAATCATATTATATCCTGTAAATAATTCACTATAGTCAGTACAATTGTCACTTAAGCTTGGAAAGATGTACTTTTATAACATTAGGACTGAATGAGATCTACAAAAAACCATTACAAAATCTAGCATGTATGCAATAATTCATCATTGGGAGAGATAATCAATGCTTGTTTAACCTATTATCACTGCTGCTAACTAGGTAATTCAATAGAAGTTGTTTTCTTGCTATTTAGGGGGAGAAATTTTGATTAAAGCAATAGATTAAGTGATTAAAACAATTTTAATTTACAAAACCCTTATTGCTTCTTGCAATGTCTTCTGTTTACATCTGCGGGAAATTAGGATGATGTCTGCACTGGTTTTGTATTTAGACTTCCAAGGCTCACTGATCATTGTCCTGATGATTCTGCCTGGTCATGTTGGTCAGTTCGTGCAAGGACATAACTGGATGGCATGCACTGCACAGAGCTAAAATGTCAGACTTAAGAGAATGAAAAATAACTTGTAGCCTAAGGGACTCCCAAAGACATGAGTTCAGATGAATCACACTCTGAAAAGAAAATTAAAATAAAAATTTGTGGGCATATGATGAATCTGGTTTGTCCTTAGTGTACGGTGGAGATGACAGGGTAACATTTTCATCTAGAGCCTGTACCACATTTTTGAAAGCACGTGCAGCAATAACAACATGTCAGATTCCAATCACTCTTACATCTTTTGATGTGCAAGGAAACTTGGTGTGTGCTTGGAATGAAGAAATAGGTTGATACTTCATATGGGAATTTAGCATTCTAAGGTGACCCATGCACAAGGTCATTGAGCTGGTTTGTTTTTAAATAGTCTTATTTTAAATCAAGGAAATCCCCAGCTCAGGCACTTTAAACAAGTTACACTGCAAAATTCTAAGCACATAACTTTGCCCTCTTAGCTGGATAGTAGAAATAATGCAATGTCAATATCTGCTAAATCTTTAGATTTAGGTTGCATTGATTTATAAAAACTTCATGTGAGGATAAACTAAATTATTTTAAAAGTAATTTTCAATTATTAAAAAGAGCAATTTTGTCTGTAATTTTTTGTAAATATTGTCCCCTTTATGGTAGTAAGCTGCACTCATGCTAGTGAACTAGGTTGGGCTGTGGCACAGGCAGGGATGCTGTCCTGTTGTCACCTGTGTGGCTCAGTGCTGCTGAGCCTGGTGTGGCTGAGGCTTCTCCCAGCCCTGCTGGCCATACTGGGCATGGTTTGTCTTGGGTGATAGCTCAGACTAAAGGGCAGTATGGAGGAAGCTATAAAACGCTTTTTGAGTGGAAAACCACCCAAATTTAGCTGTATTGATACAAGTAGTGCCGCACAACTTGTTCCTAGTGCCATAGAGCTAGAGCCTTCTTTTTATTTATTTGGTTTTTTTAACCAAATGCAGAACCAAGAGGTATTCCTATCTCCTCCACCTCTCCTTCTTGTCCATTTCCTTTCAAAATCAGACACTAATTGGGAACAATTCCTTGATTTGTCTTTGTCTTAATACAGTGATGTTGTATCATTTCACTGCTGGAACTTCATATTTTCTTTTGTATATTTAATAATGCAGTTTAATTAATGAAGCCTTTATGTACTAGTATAGTAATTTAGCCAAGGTAATAAACAAGGCAGTTATTTTGTTATGCATGAATTTGTAGCTGTGATGAAAGCAAAGAGGACTATATTTTTCTTTGTGTACATTGTTATAGTTACAGCAATGCAAGATGCACAGTCTGTATTATGCTGAAATATGATAAGTAGTCAGAGTGGTAAGGATTGGAAGAGATGTAGAATAATATAAACAGAATTACTGGCAAAGAGATGATGCTACCTCCTCCACATACCTTGAACACTAAGTCTTGAGCTACCTAAATGCATATTTGTAACTGGAACTCCTGCATTCTATTTACTTTCCAGCACCAGACATAGTGGTTTTGTCATCAGATTGGAAATACTCATTCTTCAGACTCCATCAGAAGCTCACAAAATAAGTTGCCAATAAATGTACTATTTCCTTAGTAGCTTTACATCTCAATCAGTATTACTATGCTATCAATAAAATTCATATGAAATTGTACTGAATTCACATATACCTGAAGGCTTATCTTTGGCATATTTTTAGCTGAATATATATCTTTCTGCATACATGTTATAAAGCTTAGGATGCAGAAAATTTAGGAAGAGATTTTCAACAGAAAATAACTTTGTACCTCTGTCAAAATTTTATTGGAAACAAAACTCTAGTCATAGAATACTTATCTATATTTCCATATAATATATCCATAAAATATATCCATAAATCCATCCAAATATTCCATAAAATATATCCATATTTTATAGAACCTGGAAACAGCTTTCCATTAAAATATTACATATGTTTTCCCATCTATCTCAAGTTTAAGAACTCCAGAAATTATTCATGTAAGGAAAAAATACATATTCTGGGAAAAACACTGTGATCTTAGGCTTTTCATGAGACACAGAATTCATTAGGGGGACTCTAAGACCATTCTGGAGAGCAGAAGATCATAAGAATAGTGTGACAGAGATCTTGTAATTCTCCAGTCTTCACTGTAAGGGTTAACAACTTTCCTGTCCCATGGCTGACATCTGCAGGTCCCTTGGCTGTCATAATGTACAGTTTAGGGCAGCCTCCTACCAGCTTCACTGCCAGTGCTTTGTAATATTTCTCTGTAACATCAGGCTGTTAGCAGCTTTTCTAAGTTTAGAAAATGGTGAACATTCAGACCCTTCAGTGATTCATGTGAGTTTTCCTTTAAAAGATATTGCACATATTTGCTACCTGTAGATGTTAAAATCCCATGCTCTACAATGTCATTTACATGAGTATCATATGCATATGCATATGTACATACCCTAGGTATGTGTAAGGAGTGCATACAGGTAAGCTTGGCATGCCTTCAAACTTAGAAGGGAGGGATGATGTAAGCCATGGGCAGGATGAAAGCTCAGAAACATATATAGAGATGTACATTTGTAATTCCTTGTAATAATGAAAGTATATTTAGTCTCCAAGCATGTTAAGTTGAAAGATTATTTTAAATAATCAAGTATTTCAATAATACAAATTTTCATGTTATAGTATAGTATATACATTAGGGCACGCTTCAGAAATAAATGTGCAATATAACTTTCCAATGTGCATGACTAGTGTATCTTCATCAGAAAATTGTGGTCTTACTGGTGCTTGCACATACTTACAATAATTTACTTAATAGATTTACTGTTTTGTTACACACAATGTCCAAAAATAGAAATAACAAATACATTACTTTAAAAAGTCTACTGTTATTAATTGTAATAAGATATTATTGGGCTTATGTGTTGATTTGAATTATAACAAAACCCAATAATTATTTTGGTCTCTGTGATCAAAAAGATTATTTCATGTGTAATTAAAACAACATTAAATGAATGATCTTAAACACATTTCATTTTATCTGAACATTTTCAAAGAAATAAAAAAAAATCTAAATCAAATTAGGCACAGAAAAAAACATTTCTGAAATGAAGGTAATATTTGTTACTGAAGATAGACAAAGGGATGGATTTTATGCAGAAATCTGTAATTTTGTTAAATTAATGTAATAAGGATTTTTCATTTAATTACTGTAAGATCAGAAAATTGGACCATTTTGAAAGAGGATTGCAATATCTGTCTCTGGAGACCAATTACCTTCAACATACCAATAGCATTCCCCTGAATCTTAAGTCTTTTATACTGGGCCAGGCTGAAGTACTAAAACGTTAATTTTATCCATCATGTTCTTGAGGTTTCCACTTCTCAGTGGCACTGTGAAACTTCCCACTTTCTTATTTTCCTAGCACCTCTACTATGAAGTTACCCAGGGTCTATCTAAAAATTCTGAGAATAGTAAAGAATCCCACTATGCACTTTTTTGGCACTAACCCAAAAAAGACTTCCTGACTCCTCAAATATGTAATGATTTATTTTCCATGTAGGATTCATATTTCAGAATAATATTTCCTTTATTTTACTGGACCTGTTTAATATGAAATTAATAATTAAGTAAAAATTCCATATCAAATTGTATAGCCTTTACATACATGCATACACCATGGATAATATACAAATTGTATATACCTGTATTGATAAAAATTAATAACTACATTGTTTAAGAAGTTAAGTAAAAAAGTATTAATGAGGTTGTACCAGGAATGCTGCTCCATATTACTCTGACTACTATGTCATTACTTACTGGAGTGTTGTTGGGTTAATACAGAGAAAGAATGGCTGGAACTGGTTAATTATGATAAGGTTTTATCTGCTTATGACTTCTAGATAGCTGAATTACTCTTCCCCTGACATATTAATAAAGTCCTGACTATTTCGCCAGCGTTCATTAAAGCTAAATCTTTACCTGAAATTGTCAGTGACTATTGAACTTCCACATAAATTGCTTCAGATTTTTAAAAATTAGAGAAATTCATAATTTCCAGCAATATTCATTTCAGCTGTGTTGGAGTTGACCCTTCAGCTGTTTTTGCAGGCGTTGTAAGACAATTTTGTCATGCATAGTAGGACTTAAACTGTACTGCAATGAAATAACAGCTATCTCAGAAGCTGTTAGATGTGGTTTTAATTTTTGTCAGTTTCTGGGATAGTTTAATTATATAGGATTAAAATAAATTCCCATCACTGCTGTAATTGTCAATGTAATATCAGAAAAGTTTTCAGGAGGATGATTTAATTTTCTTTTAAATCTTAACATAAGTTATGGAAAAAGTTTTACTTTGTGTGTAGGCAAATATAGCCAAATAAGAATTCATGGGATCCATGAATTTAAGTCTAAGGCTCTGGAAAAAAATTAAAAAAAGAAAGTTGTCTGGTCTTGAAAGACATATATGAGGTAAATCCCCACATGCACAAGACAAACATACCTATCCATGCCACTGACAAAGTTTCTACTGCATTGTTGAAATAAATCTGGGGACAGAACTTATGTGAGATATATTATTTCAAAGTTACTAATGCCACAATTAATATATTTTTAGACCTTGCTCTCGATCTGTAAAGAAGGTAAGTTTCCAGTCACTTAACATCAGATGAGTCATCTTATCACCAGAAGACTATTTGCATTACTGGCTCTTCCATTTTCACCCCATGAGCCCATAGGCAATTAGATTCCTGAATTATGATTAGTGAAATGCATTCTCCATTGGACCATCTTCGTTAGTATGATGAATCTTTTATGCTCTATGACAATCTGACGTACAGCAAAATGCAACCATTTCAAGAATAAGCTTCTGTGACATAGCCTCAAAGACATCACCAATAGATCTTTCAAGGTGATTTGAAATTTCATTACATTTAATAGAAATAATAGATTTGTGATTATTAAAACAGAATTTCAAAATGTGCTGTAGGATGTTCGTGCTTCACCAAGCCAAAACTGATTCCAATTAGTTTTCCGGTAGCTTGAAAAATAGGAAAAAAAGTCTAGTTAAGCAGAAAAACATAGGGTAATGTCTTACATATCTTAGGACAGGATGAACTGTCCTCCAAAAGTGCTTATTCCTCTCCATTTTCCCTGTAGGAGACTGGAAAACCTAGCTATAGCTGTGGGGTTTTTTAATAATTATATTTTCAGATTATTACAATTAGGTAAGATGAATCTCATTTTAGAATGTTATAAAGAAATTTAGAAGTCCATTAAAGTTAGATGGGAACAAATGTTATCCAAAGATCAATGCTTACTCAGAAAGTTATGACATTAAGTTATAGTCAATATTTATTTTGTATTGTTTTCTGCATCTGCAGTATTTGTATGAGGGTACAGGACTGATAAAATACACTGCCAGCATTTGTTTTAAGTGGTTGGATAGCTTTTACTTGGTTTCCCTACGATATGTATTCTAAAAAATTCTAAAAACACCTCAAACCCCAAAGTAATATACCATTAGTTTCACTCTTTTAATCATCAGACAAAAATTTAGAGATCTTAGACTTCAGCTTAGGAAGCTCAGGGGTAGGAGCTTTTTTCTCCCAGGACTTGGAGGAAGCTGGTTTGAGGCAGATTTGTTGACAGGCTGCTAAATGAGCAGCTATATCAAATGGCAACAGGCTAAGAAACTTGCATAGCAGACATACTTCTTCAGGACTAGATTGTGTCTGACCAAAAATCTTTGCTCACCTGTTGTCACCATATCTGCTAAAATGCCACCTGACACAATTTAGAAAAAATGGTCATGAGCAATTTGTTAAAGATAGTTAAAGTTTACAACCCTATACTGTAACTGTAATTGTAATGGCCAGTCTTCACGAACAAAGAACCGGGGAAGGTCTTTACACCTTCCAGCCCGCGCATTGGATTTTTTAGGTGAGACACAGTGTGCGCGGAACTGAGCCCACCCTTTAATCCTGAGGTTCATCTGCCGGGGCCAAGCATGCTTGGACGGTGGCAGCGAGGTCCTCAGGACGTAGATGGATTGCCTTACAGGGCTAACGAGCTCCATCTGCTCGGGGAGTGGCCCCGACCAGGAATTGAACCCGGGCCTCGGCGGTGACAGCACCGTGTCCTTAATCCTATACTAAGCTCTTCGTGAAAAACAAAACCAAAAACAAACAAAAAAACCCCAGTGGCTCTTCTGAAAGGTAGAACTGATATTTTAAATTAAGATCCTCAAAGCATCTTAATGAAATTGGAATACATTTTGTGTCACTATAGCAAAGTATATTTGCAAAAAGGGTCTCATTACTTTTTCCTCCAGACTGAAAATTTATAGAGTAATATCTTATTTAATCATAACTATTATGGTCTGAATCTTTATCTCACTGTGTTTGATGAACCCTTGTTTACTTAAAGCATACTTCAAACCACTGGCAACTCTAAGGAAGGCTAATAGATTGATTAGTCATTAATTTGAATCAGAATCTTGTCAATTCACACCTCAGTTTGAGAAGCAAAACCTACAAATATGGTTTCAAGTGATTCCTAACATAAGAATTTTTTTTCTTTTTTTTCAAGTATAGATTGGGTGTGGAGGAGCTGTGCTACTTCTCAAGTATTTCTTATTAACATAATGAGTAATTAGTAAGCAAAATCAGAAGTTGTCCCATATTTACATTAAATCTATTTTTATGATTTGCAAAAAGTACAAGCAAAGCTTTGGATAATTGCTCAGTATAGTTCACAGGGATTAAGCACATCAGCTTCTCACATTAAAAGATCACAGAAGTGAACATATTATAGGATTAATTTTTTGAGTCACTTTTTGATATTTAAAAATATTTAACTAATATGAGGCAATATTATATTCACACTTCAAAGACATTTTTAAATTTGTTACCCAGCCAGGACTAATCCATTTAAAAAGAGAAATGGAGTAAAGAAAAGTTTTGTTAACAGCAAGCTAATAGTGATGTGAAATTTTTATTAGTATCAAGGGTCCATGCTTTCTATTTCTTTCAGAAAGGAATAATGCAAGTTGAAAGATTTGTAAATAGGAGATAGATGATTAAATACTCCAGTGCCTGCTCTTGTTTTAATAATAAAAAAAGTAAAATCCAGCATGAAGTAATAACATCTTGACTTAAAACATTCTTAACAGAAAACCTGGAGTTGAGCCAATTTGCTTCAGAAAGGGATTTGCAAGGGAACCTGGATGAACCAAAGACAGGTAAGCAGAACTCAGATGCAGTACAACTAGGCAGAAAATGAAA
>NW_020958406.1:0-6143 GCF_003031625.1 Empidonax traillii | reverse complement strand
TTTAATAATAAAAAAAGTAAAATCCAGCATGAAGTAATAACATCTTGACTTAAAACATTCTTAACAGAAAACCTGGAGTTGAGCCAATTTGCTTCAGAAAGGGATTTGCAAGGGAACCTGGATGAACCAAAGACAGGTAAGCAGAACTCAGATGCAGTACAACTAGGCAGAAAATGAAAGGTCTGCATGCCTGTGTGATGCTCTTTGTTTGACAGATTGCTTGCACTTGGCACAGCATTTGTGTAAGGCAGATGCTGGAATATATTCAGAAATACAGAGCTTTGACAAGAAACTTATGTTGAATTTAGCATTTTCTGTATGATAACAACAAATATTGACCTTGACAAAAGCACAGTGAGATATTTTTAAGCTCTCAGCTGCACTTCAGTGCAATGAATTGTTCTTCTTTATGTTTTTCTAATCATGTTTACAGTATAAGATAAAAGTGGCCCTAGTTGTTGCAGAAAACCTATTCCTCACTCTGACATAACCTAAAGGTTTGTCAAATTCAAGAAAGATCTCTAATTCTATAGGATAAGTCTTGTAGAGAAATGACAAGTATTAGTCTTCACACTGCTTGCCTACTTTCTCTCTTATTTTTATCGTACTGTAGAAATGTCTTGTGATGCAGATTTTGCAGTTAAAATGCCTTTCAGGTCTCTGTAGCCATTTCAAATACTCTGTGATGTGAAATTCTGTCAAAAATGGGTCAACCATGAACTAAAGGTTGGTTCAATGGAAGACAAAGAATGTTATCATACAGAAAATGAGTGATTCCTTTCACATTGTGGTTGTTTCACTGTAGTGATGGTTTTCACCCCCTTTCATGGATATATTTTTTCTTTTTGCTTTTAACAGGATTCTGCATAGTTGAAAGCAAGAATGTTCAATAATAACAGTTCATTATAACACTAAAACCACTAGTTTAGGTTCTAGAATTACATCTATATTTTTGCATGAATAGTACATCCACATATAACTCACATAAAGCAAGACTGTATGCATGTACATGTATACATACATATTTATATATATACATCTATGAATATATATTCATGAGCATAATCTGGATACTTGTATTCATGTTCATTTCTATGTGGTATAATTCTCATTCCACTCTATTTTCTGCCCTATTTCTGCCCCTATCAAATCTTCTAATCAGTGGTTTGCATGTTTAAGATTTGTGGGGACTTTCCTCAAAGGTTACTCATTTTCCGGAGGCATACAGTCTTGATAGCTATATGATAATTACTATTAGATGTTAAAAAATTACTATTAGATAGTTAAAAAGCTGGACATAATAAGACATAGATAATGCAAGACAGATTTATGAAGGGAGCCTGGAGACAGGTACACACAAACATTTTTTAAGAAAACTATCATCTAGGTCCTTAATGTAGAAATCTAGTAGCATTAATGGGGATACTGTGAGTGCTCCTTTATATTAACAAGCATATAACCTGTGCTTATACCTGCCTATGTGCAGGAGACTTAAAATATTGAATTCTACACACAAAATGAGAGCCTCTGGGTAAGAATCAAGGGTCAAGCATATAATGTGGGTGTCATCATGAGAGTCTGCTACAGACCGCTGTAAAGTAAGGTATCCCCAGAAATGCCAAGGCAGCGGAAAGAATTCAAGTTTATTTAGAAGACCAGAACACAAGAAACTTACAAATACACTTACAAAAACAAAAATAGCACTCATAGTGCTATTGATGCACTAGGCCCCAAGCAGAAAAAGGCAAATATCCTGTTCGCTCCTGGGCTTTATCATAGTTGCTCTCCCCCTCCGACCCTCCTCGGGCTGCAGCAGCCCAGTAGCATTTATGTAAGCATTATCTCTCTCCTCACACATCAGAGAGAGAAAGGCTGAGGACTTCTCTTGTTATGTGGGGGAGAGAGAAAGCACTGAAACTGCCTTTGAGAAAGAGTTACCTTTTAGGCAGAAAGCTTTCCTAAGCAAAAAATCTGTCTCCTCGTAACAAAATCTTCCGGAAAAAGGGTATTCTCTCCTCGCTACCTCCCAGCTAGGACGATGACGCTCACGAATTATTCTTTGAGGAACTAAGGAATGCTTCTAAACCAAGTCCCCTTGTCCTTATAGGGACTTCAACTTGCCAGAAATTAACTGGGATCATTACGCAGCTGGTACAAGCCGGGTCAGAAGGTTCCTAAAAAACTTGGATGATGACTTTATGGAACAGGTCCTAAGGGAGTCAGCTCAGAAAAATGCCCTTCTTGATCTGCTGCTTGTAAACAGAGTGGATCTTGTGGAGGTTGGTGGCTGTCTTGGCCGCAGTGACCACAAAGTAATGAAGTTTAAAATCTCAGCTGACAGGAGGAAAAGTGCCAGCAAAACCTCAGCTCGACATGAGATCAGACTTCAGGCTGCTCATGGAATTAGTAAATAAAGCCCCCTGGGAAAATGTTTTTGCAGTTGCTGGGGTCCATCAGCTCTGGTCACCTTTTAAACATCACCTCCTAAGGGCACAGGAACAGGCAATTTCCAAATGTTGGAACTCAAGCAGGTGAGGCTTGGTTGAGCAGGGATATTCTCTTGGAAATAAGGCAAAAAAGGAAGGTGTGTGCCCAGTGGAAGCAAGGTCAAATGACATGGGAAGAATACAGGGATGTTGCTTGCCACTGTAGGGAGAAGATTCACATTGCCAAAGCTCAAATGGAGTTGAAGCTGGCTAGCAATGTAAGGAATACTAAAAGAATTTTTTCATATATAATAATGGCAATAAACCATGTAAAAATAACATTGGCCTATCACAGGATGGGGATTGTTACCTCACAAAGAGGGACAGAGACGAGGCAGAGGTGTTTAACACTTTCTTTGCCCCTGCCTTCAACAGATGACAGACCAGGGGGTCTCAGTGCCATGAGCTGGAGGACCATGACTGGGAGAATGATCAACTGCCAGTCAACCCTGAAACAGTGTGGGATCTACTGCTCCAGCTGGATCCCTACAAATCTATGGGGCCTGATGGGATTCATCCCAGAATCCAGAGGGTGGTTGGGTAGTGGAACAGACTCTCCAGTGATGTGGTCACAGCACCAAGCCTGACAGAATTCAAGAAATGATGCACAAGGAGCACATGGTGTAACTCTTGGGGATGGTCTTGTCCAGGAATAAGGATTGGACTCAATGATCATTGTGGGTGTCTTCCAACTCAGCATATTCTGTGATTCTGTGATAATTACCAACTTACTTCTCTCCCTAAAAGACTGTATTCTTGAATTACTAGAATATGGTTTGTTACCAATATGATGACAATTCATATTTAGGACAACAGATTGAGAATCCACAATTTATGATGTTTTACACTTCACAGTACTGTAAAATAGGATCTAATATTCTTATACTCTTTTTCACAATTCTTTTTTTATTCTTAAAGCTGCAAATACTGTTATGCAAATCTTTACTCATGTAGTACTTAAAACGTAATACGGACTTTCTGAGTAAGTGGAAAATAATAAGGAAGGCATAAAAGTGGCCTTTAGAGGATGTCATAGATTCATAGAATATCCTGAGTTGGAATGGACTTACAAGGACCATCTTTAATTGCAAAGATAAATTTGTATAAAGGAGCAAGTTTCAGAACTGAGATCTTGTCTCATGTTACCAAAAATTATACATGTGACATTTTATTCACATTTCTTTTCCAAAACTGAGTAGCCTAATCTTCGTTATTTTCCTAATCAGGACACTTTAGGTTTTGATGCTTCTGCTAATTGTACATGACAAATTTCCCATGTCCCAGGAGATGTGCCTCTCCCTAGACTCAACACAAGAAAGCACAAGTATAGTAACACAGCTGTGGGTGCAAAAATATCCTGATATTAATGGAGTGCAAGGGAGGAGGGTGCTGAGCTTGCTTTCCTCTCTTTCCTTCCCTTCCCAGTTCCTACTGTGCACATAGCTGGAGACTGCCTTTTTGGTGGGTGGGAGGGGGGCACTTCTCCTTGTGGGAGTCTTCATTGCCATTTCCATCCCCTGCTGCCCTGCCACATTTTGGCCCCATTTACATCTTCAGAGCCCTTGTGCAGCTTTTCTCTGTCTCTGATAATCTGGTAAATAAGGCCTGGGAGTCAGAGCAAAATTGTAGCATTGCAAATATGGGTAGGATATGAGTCTCGTGGGTGACACTAGCAAATGGGCTCATCAAATTTTTTTTACTCTTTGTCTATAATTACTGTGCTCTAGAGGCTGCAGCAATGTGCACTAGAAGTTTAGGTTTTATAACCTCTAAGCTTCAGGAATTTGAATCCATATTTTCCACTTCTGATAAAGTGCCATAACCAGCAGGTGAACAGGCAGGGTAAGGTTGTTTGAGCCTCCTTGTGCAAAGTCTTGCATCAAAGGAATAAAGCTTTGTTAAGCAGAAGAAGAGAAAGCATGACTCCTTCAGTCCAAAAAGGAGAGGAAAGTGGGTTTGGCTCCCAGGGCTACACGCCTGGTTTACATTAGTGAGCTGCTGGCCATAAGTCCCTACAGAGCACTGGGTGAAGTGTAGATAAACTCATTCTTGATGGTTTAAAGCTGATTGCATGAACAGATTATAAAACTCATATAAAAAAATAAACTTTGAATGGAAACAATGAGTCAGAATTACCAATATTTTTATTAGTATTCTACATACCTTTTTTGAATTAAAGGCATTATTTTTCTTGAGGACAGATGAGGATCGTGTCAGTCATACTGGTATATGGAAATAAAAAAGAAGAAATTGTTCTTGTCAGTGTCCACTGCACTGAGCTGAAAGAATTTTTCCCTTTATATTTTTAATTCAATATTTAAGCATCAATCAGTTAAAGGTCAAAACATACAGGTACACTTTAAATGAAAAAATGCATTTATCCAACAGTTTCAAATGCTTGTATCTCAAGAGAGCTTTCTATTCTGTAGATGCCCAGAAAATTCTCTTTTGTTTGTTAATTTGCAAGTGAAATTATCATATCAATAAGATGTAGACAGAGAATATACAATGAACCATACAGTGAATTTGTAATTTAATTTTATTTAATCTGATTTAATTTTATTTATTCTGATTTAAAAATAGATTTATATTATGTAGATGATCGATGATACACAGGAATTATATTTCTATTTATTTGATACATCTTTAATTTTTTTTTAAGGATCTCTCTTTAAAGGTTGTCCTATTTGTAAAGGTTGGTGGAGTGATTTTGAAAAAAATTAATTTCATAATTACTTAAAGGGTAAAAAATTTTCTGTCACATAGTGGTAACTACTTCACTGTAGTTTGTCTTTCAGTTTATTTCAGCTGCTGCTTGTTTCATTGTATATCATATGCTTTTTTTGATATGCTTTAAGAAATTGTATCTTACTTTTGGTTTTGTTTGGTTCAAGATAACCTTGTTATAGTCTTACACATTCTTATAACCTTATAAATATATATATATTCATTTTCTTACTTGAAGCATCTCAGGTTTCATTAGGATCCTTGGAAAGTAAATTTGCATAGTCATAGTAAAGGAGAATATATATGTTTCTGCAAATGTATTATACACAAATATTATGCATATAAAAATACATACATACCTACATGCCATACATACATATGTACAGTATCAAACTGCTTTGTCTTAACATAACCTCTATCTCATTATAGCAATATCAGTCATGTTTTTTGTGTTATCCAAGTTGTTTGCCTAAAGTTGTTTAGTTCACTTAAGGCTACAACAGTTGCTCTAGATGCCCTAAACCTGAGTTTATCTCTGAGGGAAAAATGTAAGAATGATGTAGAGGACACGTAAGATGCCCAAGAACTCAGATCCTCTAGTATATGGAAACATAAATAACAACCCCACTACCACTATTTTAGTGTATGTTTTCACTCTGGTTTAAGTAGTAGAATAATTTTGACTCTTGCATACAGAATTTCTCCATTACTGTTGGTTTCCTCTATTTTTAATTTCAGTGATTATTATTTATGAGTTAGCATGACCAGAATTGAATTCAATTACAAGAAATCCCAAAGTTCTTTTTTGTTTGTTTTCCATTTTTGCTTGTTTGGTTGGTTTGGTTTTGGTACTTTTTTTTGTTGGTGGTGTGTTTTGTTTTGGTGGGTTTTTTTTGTTTGGGGTTTGTTTTTTTGTTTTGTTTTTTTTTT
>NW_020958405.1:12622-14318 GCF_003031625.1 Empidonax traillii | reverse complement strand
ACCTTGTAAAATATGTGCCTAACCTACACCACAACCCCATCAGTATTAGCCATTTTCTCAAGGTACTTTGTGCAAAGGCAAGTTTTTATGAATTTGTGATTTTCAGATCTTGAAAAAGAAAAGTGCTGTGATACAACGCTGTTGTTATTTGACAACCGATGTTAACTGTCTTCTTAAGTTCTTTGGTCACCTTTGTAACACAGCACTATAGTTCTCCTTGAGTCACGTGTGTCCTGTCTGTGCTAGCTCTAACATGCAGATACTGCCATCAGTCTCTGGCTGGTTGAACACAAGAACAGCTAGCAGTGCCTGTATAAGCCCCCCCTAGCCCCTTGCTCCAGCTGTAACCTCACAGCGGTGTTCTGTCACCTGTGCTGAACATTTGATGGGATGGGACACCACATCTACCATGTCAAGCCTGATTAAAGTGAGGTAGACCTCTTCAGGAAGCACACTCTTCAGAGAGCAAGGTCTTTTTCAAATTCCCAGACACCCAAGAAGCGCTAGACCCTGCCACAGGAAACAGTTAAAGCCCAGCCCTGACTGGAGACACTTCTGCAGGAAATTATGTTACCAAATTTCCCAGTTACTTCCTGGAATTCTTCCCAGTGGTCCTCAGCACCTCATTTTTACATGAGGAGGACAACTGAAGGGATATTCATCTCTTTCTCCAGGCCATTCTGGCACTGTGCAAAGGGAGCCAGTGACAGCTGCTGGAAGTTCATCACAAACCTTTAGTTACCAGGATGTATCCAGGGTTTTAAGGTTGTCTCTCAAGTCTATTCAACATGGATACCAAAAACTATATTTGCTCTTCCACAAGTTTAACCAGCAAACAATCACATGCACTTTACACAAAGTGCTGTTCATATAGAGTCTCTTTAATAGCATTTTTCCTAAAATCACCTGCTACCTCCAATTTATGTATATTAAAATTGAAATGCTGATAAAATTACTAAACTATTACTATTACTAAAATATTAATATAATATTTCTTACCAACTCTACCTCTTTAATATAAGAACAGGGAGTGATTTTGCAGAGATGAAAACAGTCTCACTGACTTGATATTTAGTACCACAAAGAGGTAATAACAAGACCCAAAGAGCATTCAATTTTTAAAGAAGAAAAATCATATGTATCCATTATTTATTTACCAATACAAAGTAATACAGGCACTTTCCAAAATGTTTTAAAAATGCAGCAGTAGGATTACAAGTGCACAGAAGTGGCAGCGATCCAGAGAGATCTGCTTGGAGATTCAGTGAGAACAGAAGCAGGCATAATTGTTATCATGTTATTTTTCTTACACAGTGTGAATGCTACAGAAATTTCATCTGTAAAAGTTTTGAATTTTCTGTGAACTGACTATTGCCCCAGTGGAGCAATAAGACCCATTGTCCAAGAATAACTGAGAGAACTATAGTAGTTAATATGAAATTACTACTCTTCAATAGCACTAAATTAAAAAAAAAAAAATTCAGTCCAGAACTTAGGAGCTCCCTAGAGTACTAATTTGAAGGGTATATGTTTCTCAAAATACTGCTATTTGGTTTAAGCAGTTTACAAGTCTAGCTTCTTGACAAACCCTTCAAACTAAGCCTTGCAGATCTTAAATACTACATCAGAAACCTCATTCCATGACCATAAAAATGATATTTCCTTTAGAGAAGAGGAAAAAAAAAGACAAAAAAAA
>NW_020958405.1:8491-10093 GCF_003031625.1 Empidonax traillii | reverse complement strand
TGCAAACATTTACTTATTACCTATGGTAAATTGTGAAACATGGAGTGCTTGCAAGGCAGCAGTTAACAGAGCACTCCTTCTCTCTTGGGATGCCATTACTTCTGTAAACATGAATTCTATCATGAACAAGGCTCTCACAGTATGTAAAAAATATGCTGACGAAGTAGAGTTTAACTCTAGATTTAACCTCTGGTGATTTTCTCCTGTATATCATAGGAAGAGTAGGGGTCAGCAAGTAAAACAGGAGGAGTGTGAAAATATTTGTCACTTACAGAGAAGGAATGACATCTGGAAAAAGTATTGTTGCATTATTCTGTGAAAGACTAGAAGTGTTCCATGTTTTTTCACTGCTTGTGCTGTATTAGACATTTAGTGGGTAGCAGCTGTGCAATACCACTGTAGTCTCATATTTGCCTACACTCCAGTACCACCTTTTGTTGCAAATGGAGTTGTGTCCTTCATTCATAAGAGAGAAACAACAATACACTTTATTGATATTACAAAGTTCAACCGTAAATGTGACAGTGGTTTAATAAGTTTGATTGGCAAGGAACACGTGATTATTTACTGCATAGAGGACAGGATCAGACAAAACTGCCAGGGAGACCGTCCTGTTGAGTCAGGAGGTTCATAAAGAAGCCTCTTGTGTTCTAAACTCCTTCTCAGAGGAAGTTTAAGTGTGGCTAGATCCAGACTTAGTCCCAAACTTGGTGGTCAGTTTATACCTAAAGGATTAGATGTGCACATCACTCATTTATTTCATCTAGCTAAGATTTCTGAATTTATCATGCCATTAATTACCAAGAATCTGTTGTGGTAAGGGATCTCTCAGCCTCAAGGAATAAGCTTAAGAGGTGTCCCTACTCAATGGGAGATCCTGTCATGCAACTTGCTGCCGTGCAGGAAAGCTCAGTGGGTCCTAGGCTGTTCACTGTTAATCAAATAAGATAACTGATTCATATTTGCAAGTCACCTAAAGATATTAATTTTTTCCATTTTGGCTTGAGCCAGACCTTGACCAGCATGATGCTTAGGTGGGTACCTTGCTCAGATTAGCTGTTGGTTATGGTATTGTTATTCATGTCTCCCCTGAATCCACTTGGAGTTGGATGCAGTCATCATAAACAGATATAACCATTATGATCACCACTGGTGGTTATCACTTGAGCAGGATTATGGAAAACAAATGTCAAGTTGAGGGGGAGAGACGGGAGGAGCATACCATCACACCTTTATTTTCTTATACTGTAACTTCCTTAAACTTTTCAGTATTTGCTGTAAGTTTTCCAGGCTTCTCTTTCTCTGTATTCAAGAACGGGTAAAGGCAAACAAGTCATTTGCAAAGGAAAAGAGAATGACATGCAGCAAATATGAAAACCTATGTGTAAAAAACTTCAGATAGTTATAAAAAATATGTCATACTTTTTAAAAAAACACTAGAAAAACTAAGTCAGAGGAGCCAGCACACTAATTTTTTTGATTCTTCATTCATTTTTATATTACATACCTCCCTAACTTTCTTGTCTAATTGTGGGATTGGTACTGTCTTTCCTGTATATGCGTTTTTTTCTGTAGAGTCTAACTATTGCATACAGGGATTGA
>NW_020958405.1:0-1266 GCF_003031625.1 Empidonax traillii | reverse complement strand
CGAGGAGAAAAGACAACGCAGAAAGAATCGCGTCTTGTCAATATCACCTGGAGAGTCTTTCTGCTGTACGTTCTGCAACCGGACTTGTCTATCTCGCATTGGCCTTTTTAGCCATCAGCGTGCTTGTAGCAAGCGTGGGTAGAGCCCCTCTCAAATCTTCGTTCGCGAAGCCTAGCCATGATGATGATTCAATAATCCTGAGGACTATAAAACAAACAGAAATGAAGAAACCTGTGAGAGAGAAGGGAAAAATGAAATCAGAATGTCCAAACAGGGCAAAAAAGTTAAAGGCTCTGAAGGATCAGAAGAAATGCCTTTGGCTTAGTACTATATCAATTCAGACTATACTGCAAAAAAAATTAAAAATGCCCAAACAAACTAAAAAGGAATAAATAAATCAAAATTAAATTTAAAAGATAATTTATATCAATAGAAAAATGGTAAATCTATATTTTATATTAGGGGATACAACTTCAGTTTCTAATCAGTGTAGTTGAACTGAGCTCTTTACATTTTATGCTTGTGTTATAAATTTTTGATTGTTTTTTCCATTAGAAAGTTTACTTAGATAATAAAAAACTGTACTGTTTTTGCATACAAATTAAGCTCAAAACAAACAAGGTTGATCAAGTTGCTTTTATAGTGAGACACAGTTTTTACCTCAGTTTAACAATTTTTCTATCAGCATTTCTCTTACTAACAAATATATATTCAAAAGAAAGATCTTCAACTAGTACAAATTGGAATTGTTGTATTTTCTTCCTCACATTCACACTGATTTACATCATCTTAGCATCTGGCTTATTGCTCCAACTCCCAATCTTCTATTACATGATGTGCCTTCAATTTTCTTCAAAGCCAGAGAAAGTTTTAATAGGAGGTTTCTTACACTATTGGCAGTAAAATAAAAATAAATGGTTCTAATGGCTTCCTTGGAACTTTACAAACACCCAGCAAAACAAATACAAGGGTGTTACTCTAATGAGATTGCCACCTATGTTATATGTTGGCCCATACAATCCCTTATTAAAATTTCCCAGTGCTTCATATTCTTAGGTCCTTTGCGATTTCTGGAAACTGTTTAGGCTGAAATGTTAAGAGGGAATAGTGGCCCAAATCTGAGATGGATCAAGGCAAACAGGACTTTGCTAAGCAAGTAAAAAAGCTGAAAGAGAAGCGGACTGGAGCTAGTAAAACACGCAGATAGATGTTTGGCTGGCTCAGACAATTGGTTGAAAAACTTGGAGAAGCTTATAGCTAGAACCT
>NW_020958404.1:12962-14357 GCF_003031625.1 Empidonax traillii | reverse complement strand
TGATTCCGAGTGCCACCAGTGCCTTGGTCGTGTCCGCACCAGATTTCAGTGGAAACTTAAGAAATGCTTTTCTGAGCCTCTGTTCTGGGCACAGGCACAGCCTCATCTTGAATGCCAATGAAACAAAGACAAATTCCATGGCTTTAGTTGCAGCAAGATTGGGTGGGTTTTCTCTGAGGGCAGCACTACACCTGACTTCGTGTGTGTGTGTGAGACAGGCAGAAGTCCAAATGCCTGCACACCTCAGAATAGTCCATGTGGTGCTGTGCTTTCTACTGAAGAGACCCCAAGGTAATAAATACAGGGAAGAGTTTGGCTCCAGGACCCTTTCAGCTGTGCAACTTGCTGCGGGCAATGCGGGGACACACGACCCCCCCCAAACTCTGGGTGGAGATGGACTGGGGGATCCTGGCTGGACCCGAGGCCACGGGGAGGGGCTGCGGCTGCCGGCGGCTCAGGAGCTCTGTGGCAAAGGGGGGACACGACCCCCAGGGCGGACAGTGTCCTGTGGCCTCTAGGGTGAGCCGGGGGGGTCAGGGCCCCCAAAACCTCCCAGAGACCACCCAGGACCCCACAAACCCTGTCCTGGTCTCCCCCAGCCCCCCCAGAACCCTCTGAAACTTCTTCCCAGTCCCTTCTGTGTTAGTTCATTTGAATCCATGCCTGGAACAAGTACAACAGTCATTCAAACCCTACAAAAAATCTTTTATTGCAGTGAGAATAAAAAAACTCCTAGCAAAGAGAATCAAAAACTAAAATAGAATACAAAAGACTACTTTATCAGTTGGCATTCATACAATACTACGAACAGCCTCTCTTACAGCATTAGCTAGTAAAAAGGGAACTAAAGGGATACAAGAAGAAGGATATCAAATGTTTGCTTTCCCTGTTGCTTCCTATCAATAAACTGTGCTCACCTGCACAGACAGGCCAGGCCTACCAGGGTCTGCAGGGGCTGGTCGGTGCCCGTGCTTGGCGGGTGTCCCCGCGGAGCAGCACAGTGTGGATGGAAGGATGAGCATCGCTCCACCCAGCAGTGCCGCCACCCCATTCCATCAGCTCTACGTTACACTCCGTAGGGCCAGGATGCAGTATAAGGTGGTGCTTTAGAGGCAGCCAATCAAGCGCCCGTTCATCACCTCATGGCAACAGTCTGTGCGTGCATACAGACGTGCATTGCGTCTGTAGGGCAAGGGGCCAACAACTCCTGCCCAGATCATCTTCCTCTCCCCATCACCTTCCTCAGCCCTATGGATGACCTCTACCATTGTGTTTCAAGGGGATTTGTATCTAACTTGCAGAATGTAGCCAAGCCAAGGAAGAATTCAGCTGTGATAATAAGGGACATCCAGTAAACTTTGCTAAAAGTACAATGAGCCTTCCCGTCAACTTGTG
>NW_020958404.1:8041-9362 GCF_003031625.1 Empidonax traillii | reverse complement strand
GATGGGACAGGCCTGTCTCTCTGCAAGATAAGTGGGGGCCTCTGAGACAGAGAGAGGATGAGATTCCCGTACAGGCTTGGGAATTACCGGGAGGGCTTTTGAAATTAGTGTAAGGAAGGGGATAGGATTAGGGGTAACAAGGTTTAGGGTTAGGGTTAGTGTTAGAGTTAGGGTTAGGGTTAGGGTTAGGGTTAGAGTTAGAGTTAAGGTTAGGATTTAGTGTTTGGGTTAGGGTTAGGGTTAGGTTTAGAGCTTTTTTTACTTTTACATCTAGGATTCAGAACGGGGAAAGATACCTGCCAGTTCAAAGGTGCTTTGCACAGGAAACTCTTGCTCTTTGTGTAGTACTGAGTTGTGCACCACCTTCTCTTGAGAGACAGAGGCTCAGGGCTATCTTTCCTGTTTTGGTGGTCCCAGCATGGGGGTGGCACCGCAACCAACCACAGCCTCGAGAAAAGCCCCGCCAGCCCCTCCTCCCTCAATCCGTGCCTCAGTTTCCCTACCCTGAGCAGCTCTTGGGGAGCCGGCGCCCCACCACCCCCTCGGGTTCCTCTCCCCCACCAAGCTAGGGGACCCAGCAGACATGACCCCCCAGTCCCTGCACCCCGGGGACATGGGGGGCTCCCCTCAACCCCCGCTCAGCCCATCAGTCTCAGCCCATGGAGCCGACCTGCTCCTCCTCCATGTCCCAGCAGAGCCACGGGGGCGCAGGGCTGGGGACACGGACCCGTGGGTGGGGACACTACGCTGTCACACAGAGGAGGAGACAGGAAACCAAAGCCTTGCTGCCCTCCTCACTCTTCTGACCTCTCCCACCCTTTTCCCTTCGGATTAGGGGCATCCCAGCACCTTTTGGGGTGTGCTGGGTGCCGTGTTGAAGGGCAGGTGCCCTCCCAAAAGCCCTCAAACATCCCCGGCATCCCCAGTGATGTCACCACTGTTCCTGTGATGTCTCTGGTGTTGCCAATGATGTCACAGATGTCCAGTTGGTGTCATCACAGTCCCTGTGACGCCACCAGACAGTTGTGATGTCACTGGTCTCCAGTGATGTCACCGCTGTCCCATGAGATGTCACCACTCTTTGATGTGATGTTACTGCTGCCCCCAAGGGTGGTCCCTGTATCCCCAAAACGTCACTGCTGTCTCTGTGATGTCACCTCTGTCCCAAGCGGTAGCACCATGTCCCCGTGATGCCACTGATGTCCCCTGTGGTGTCACCAGAGCCCTGGGATGTCACTGGTCTCCTGGGATGTCACCGCTGCCCCCTTCAGCAAAAAAGAAGGCAGAGGGCCCAACTCCCTGCAGCTCTCCTGTATCCCAG
>NW_020958404.1:0-1010 GCF_003031625.1 Empidonax traillii | reverse complement strand
ACCGTGGGAATCCCAGATCCACAATCTGTCATCTTTGGGGGAGTTGTCTCTTCCAAGAGAAACCATTCTACGATTCTCCAGTCTTCAGGAAATTTTGGAGTCAGTGAGAAAATGGAAATAAAGGGCAACCTCAAGCCCCTGTGCTCTGGTGGTGGTTGAAAGGGGATGGTCCCTGTCTCAGGGAGGGTTTTGGCGATGGTTGCAGCTTGGGGTTGGGCTGAGCAGGTGGGACCTGAAATACTGCAGGCAACTAAACTGCAATTTTTTGTCTTCTTGCTCCATCCCTCACTCCAGAAGATGTTGTTGATGCCATCAGTTGGTCGATTTCTTGAAATCTCCCTGTCCAATCTGTGGGCCTGAAACTCCTGCTGCCTCTCCCCAGTTAGTGCTCATTGCCGGCAGGAGAGAGGGACGGTGCTTTCATGGTTCTGCCGCAGTTGTTTTGAACACTGTCTTCACCCTGACTCACATCCCACCTTTGTTCATCTGTTCTGCAATAATTCACTTGCAACTGGTCTCTGAACTGTGTCTGTGCCCCAAGGAAGGGCACAGCATGCACCAAATCTGACCCTCCCAGTGCAACCACCAGAGCGTCATCCTGCAGCCCTGGACTCTCCTGTCCTATCGGAGACACACTTGTGCAGTTCTCCAGGGGATGGGGAGTACAAGGACAGGTTCCGTAAAGGGAGCTGTGTGGGACTGGAGGTGGGAGAGGAGAAGACCTTTATGCCCCTCATGTGAATCCCTTGGTCGGAAACTCCTCCCTTCCTAGATCTGAGGTATTTTCCAGTCCTGAAAACAATAACGCTATCCTGGGCCATGCCTTTGGACTCTCCAGATGACTTTCCAGCTCCTGACACTCTATATGAGCCCCCATCATCACCCTCATCCTGGAGAGGAAGGGCCACTGAGCACCGGGAGAGCCCAGCCTGGAGACATCCCCATGCCCATCAGTTCCTTCTGATGTTTTCCCTGCCCTGCACTCCCTGCTGTCCCCGTGTCTCTGCCCC
>NW_020958403.1:6923-14368 GCF_003031625.1 Empidonax traillii | reverse complement strand
TTTTTTTTTTTTTTTTTGGTTTGGGTATTTCTGGACAAAACGTAGATGCACAGAGAGAGAAATATGTGCAGTTGTTGTGCATTGACAGAGTGCATTTCGTCAGCAGGTGGTGTTGGATTTGAGAAGCTGAAACCTGAGACCAGTGCTTGGGGATGGTCTGTAAGATGATAGTTTTTGTTGAAAATCATGTAGTTAAATGTTCCCAAGATGGTCTGGACGGCTTAAACAGCGCTACCGTGCAAGAGCTTTTATATAGTGAGCTAAAAGAAAGCAAAATGTTTTCAGTTGTGAACTCGTACCATAGACAGAATGGCTTCTGAAATGAATGCTGATTTAATCTGAAGTCAGATTTGCAAGAGCAGTTCTGCAAATCTGATTAAGTTGCACTGTCATAAATCCCTCTGCAGCAATTCCCTTTAGGAGATCCCCTTTCTGTTTGGGATTTATGTTGTTGTACACTGCAAACCAGCAATATATAGAATAAGAAGGAGTATAAATAGTGTGCTTAGAGGCAATTTTTTAAGATGACGTAATCATTTTAGGGTGAGTAATGAAATTTGAGCATTTTTCCTGAAGTGCAGATGCTCCTGGACATGAGGTAGAACCTGTCTGGGTTCTCAGGTTTAGGTGTTTTCACAGTCCAGGAATAAGGGGACAGAGAGGAGAAAAAATACAAGTTGGATTCATAGTGGTTTATTTTCATACTGAGGCTTTAAATATTTGGGAGAAAGTAAATAAATTGAGAGTAAGTGCTTATGTAAAGGGTGGTGATGGAGAGTTAAAAAGACATTATTTCATTCAATTTACCAGAATCTGTGGATCCCCTGATGAATCCTGTCAGTACAGACACACTGCAAATGCTGTTCTTTGGGAAACTCCCCCCGTGTTCCCCCCTCCTCTGTGGGGTGAGTCATGGGATGTGGGTTGAACCAGCAGTGTCAATAAAATGCCTTTTCAGGAGCGCTCTCTTACTTCAGGTGTGTTTGTAAACACTTCTAGGAAGGGAGGACATCAAAGGGCATCAGTGGCTCCTTTCATTTTCACCTCTAATTCTGTTTCGTGTCCCAGGTCAGCAGTGAATCATCCCCACAGCCTCCTGTGTCTTCAGGGAAGTTTATTAGCAAGATCCTAAATTCTGGGGGGAAGAAAACCTCTAAAGGAAGCCACCTCAGACCTATTTCTTCCTTTTTCTTTCCCGAGTAGGGTATTTTGATGCCCAAAAATAAATGCTGAACCTGCAGGGATGGATTGGCTAATTGATTTTTCCTGTTCCTGTGTTGCTCAATACTAAAGAAGCCTTTTTTATATATAATTATAACCAAACCTGTAATGCTGCAATGCAGTTAATTTTACATATCCTATTTATGCCAGACTATGATATTATAGAATTAACTGGGAAATTTGGAATATGGCTGAATGGTGATACAGTTTTCATGTGTGGGATTCACAAAGGGGTTAAATCTGAAGATGTGGGAGCAGTATTTTCTAGGAAAACTAAGCGGCTGAGCTGTCTTTGCTGATAGCCATGAGTATGCCCTGGCTACTGGGAAAGACTAATTTGCTACCTTGTATTTTCTGTGCTCTGAAAAATGATTCCTTGGTGATTTCTGCCCTCTGGGCCACTTGAGAAAATGTCTTTAAATCAAGAAGTAGTTCACGTTCCTTTTTTTTTTTCTTAAATATGACTGCAAAGGCATATTCTCCCCCCCCCCCCACCAAGTCCTTCAATTGTTTCATCTGAGTAGTGGTGGCTAAAAGTGTTCTTCAAGCACTACCTTCACATGCCATTCAATTATTCCTGTTTACAGAGTGTAACATTTCAAAGTGGTTTATTTAATAATGTCATTTCCATTCTCTGGCTTTAGAGGATTTTCTAAGGCCTTGAGGTTTAAACTTTTGCATGGAAGGATATTGTTTTAATTTAATATAAAAATTGGCCTTTAATTAAAAAAAAAAAAAAAAAGCTAAAACCAACAACAGTAGTTACCAGTGGCTCCTGAATTTGCTTCAAAGGAGACAATCAGTCACACAGACCATTTCAGAAAGGTACATCAGGTATTTCACAAGGTTCAGCAGCAAGCCTGGTTATTTTTATGTTTTTTTCATGTGGACAGTTGTGGCTGTTTTTATCAGAGATAATTCTTGTATTTCCTACTCAGCAGTTTACAGCTGGTGGGAAATACATTAAAAAATGTTGGGTTTTTTATGTGAATATTATGAAGAGTCAAACAATGAGAGTATAAAAAGGACTGGGGATCTCTGCAAACATGAAATTGTTTCTTCTGATTCTCCAAAATGGGGTATTACTGTATAAGGGTGTCCCTGAAGGAATGTCTTTTTCTCCAGGCTGTACTCAGGATAATTATTTATGTCCCTTCCCAAATATTGCTCAGCTTCATTCATAATGGAAACTGGAAAAAAACCTGAACTTCATCTCAAGGTGATAATCTTGATTACCTGTTTAAAGTAACTGATATGAAGAACTCCTGATGGCCTGAACTGCAGTGTGACTTCTGATAACACCCGATCTTTTCACTGGGGTCCTTCAACTTTTCGTTCTATTTACTGTATGGCTGTTTTTCCAGCTCATACATGTAATGGATTTGCAATTTAATATTTCATTTGGTATTGCCACCATATGGCTCTGGATGCTGAGAGGGTATGGACTGAGTGAGTAATGGCTCCAAGATAGATTTGTGACTGAAGCTATAGGCTGCTGAATAATCTTATTTTAAATCAAATGAAGATCTGATTAGAGAAGGTTATTGTTGCTGAGGTGGTGATTTTCTGTGTAGCTCAAGGGAAAATAGTTCTGTCTGTTTAGTTTCTGGGAACGTCTGCAAAGAATATCTTTTTAATAAATCAACAAAAAACGGTGGAATTTCACTAATCATTACCTGTAAGCTAATCCAGGAAAAACTCCATGAATAAAAGTGTTCCTCTTTAAGTAGCAATGAACAAAATGCTCCATCACTAATGCAATAAAAGCGTCCTGCTTACTGTTAAGTGAGGGGTTTTTCTATTAGATTTCTTTTTTTTTTTTTTTTTTTACTCTCAATTATTTGCTAGAATTACCAACACTTGAGATGAGCTGCCTTTGGAGGTGCTGAGTTTTTTAGTGTCGGCACCAGCTCAGCAGAACTCTGGAGGATAAACTTTAAATACAGAGTTTCAGCAAGCAAAGCCAAAACTTCTCTAGTCCATCTTGGACGTGGTGGAAGTGTGCTATGTTAATTTTACGTTTTCATCGAGTGCCAAGGTGAGGTTCGTGTTCCTGAGACGGTGCTGAAAGGACCGAAGCCTGTGATTTCACTGCACGCTCATTTGGTGTAGATTAGATTAAAATTATTCCTCCTCCTTTGGAAAATCTGTAGAGCTGTGGCCAGAGTGTTCTTGTGCAGTTGGGTGTGACTGCTGTCGTTCTGATTCTCCCCTTCTTTTCCCCTCCCCAGGGTCAGTACAGGCCCTCTGACCTGCTGTGTCCAGAGACCTACGTGTGGACGCCGATCGAGCAGTGCCTGCCCCTGCTGGAGAACTCCAAGTACTCTCGGTTCAACCAGGATGAAAAAGCAGGTAAAGTTTACCAGGAATGACAGGCCTGTGAACTGTCTGTCTTCTTACAGTGTATCAGCAACATCTGCTGCTGCTGCAGCATTCTGGAAACGGGATCTGCGAAATACAAGAAAAGCGTTAAAATTCACAGCTCCTGCAGCAAACTCGGCAAATGGAGGGGTTTGTTTTGTAACATAAAGTAAGCAATGCAGATTTTAAATACATTCTGTTTTAAAGATTATGCGTAGTTCCAAATAAACACATATTGCTGCCTTTCAGATAATTATATTTGCTATTCTGGGCACGAACAAAACCAGTCAAATAATTGTTCCTCACAGTCCGGTCAGAGGGATGCATAAAGGAAGGAGATGGGAGTCAATACAGGAGAAGCTTAAAGGCATCAAGTGCTTTTGTTAAGAAACAAAGTGGCAGATTTGGTTTAACAGTCTGTCAGTGAATGTGAAAAATACAACCAACAGCAGAAGCACCTTAAACATCTTGAAGTAGATAGATTTATACATTCTGTAAAATAAAGGCTTAGTGATTCGCCAGTGTAAAATGGTTGAAAATGTCACTGACCAGCACATAATACAGTAATGCTAAAACAAGGCAACAAGATGGAAAAAAATGCCTGTATTTGGTTCAGTTCCTGACTCTCTGGGCCGATGGCAGGTCCCAACGGAGCTGTGTTAGAGAATGCTTGAAGTGGTGCTTGTGGGGAAAGGGAACCAACTTAACTTCAGTTTTTAATTGGAAATTGCTGAATATCCTCTTTTTGTAATTTTCTTTCTCCTGTGAATAATAATTGAATGTGGCAGTGGTATTAATCAGAGGTGTGTGGTGTTACTCAGCTCAGGGGTATGTAACACCATGGTCTGTTTCTAAACACCAAAATACAGATTTACCTGTCTCTGAGTGATCTTCAACATTTGCTTCTTTCTTTTTCCTTTTTGTCTTTTACTCTCTTTCCTTTTTCTTTTTTTCCTTTTTGGTCTTTTTACTTTTTACTGCAGTTTAGTGGGATTTTCCTTCCCTAGACAGTTAACTGTTAAATCCTGGGAGGGCAGGATGTAGATAAATCAAAGGAATTTGAATAGGCTGCTTAATCAGGACTGTGAAGTTCTGGAAGTGCTGTTGAGTTCCTTGCACATCCTGTGCTTGCTGCGTGGTTGCTCAACTGCAACACCAATAATAATAATTACAAGAACTACAATAGCAAAGTTCAAGTAAATTTCTAGCCATAGATTATGAGTTAAAGTTTTAGCAGCAGAATTACCTGGAGGGTTCTGTGCAAATAGGGAATGTTCTTTAGGGATTGTGGATGTAGCCATGTGATGTGGTTGGCAAACAGACTTTTGGATGCTCGTTGAAAAGAGTATTTATCCCCCAGGGAAAGTCTCTGTGTGTAAGAGCAGCACATGATCATGCCTTGGTCAACCAGAACCGTCCTTAGACTGGGGAGGGGAAATTGGAAAGGAATTACAAAGGCAGGAGGAAGAAGGGAGTGGCTTTGGAGGCCAGTGGTGTTCAGGATGCTCTTGGTATCCAGAGAGTGCTTAACAGCTACCTTTGAAGGTGTTAACCCCGTGCAAGCAGAGGGGCATCATCATCTCCTCGACTGTGTGAAACCCCTGTGGCAAACCACGTGTTTGGGCACTGCAGGATGTGAAGCTTTGCATCACCATCAGCACAGAATCTCTCGCTGCAGACACCGCTGGAACTGTGACTTGTGTCCTGTGGTTTAAGGAAATTAAAACATAGCTCCACGTTGAAGTGCACCGGGCCTGCTGTGAGCTGGAAGTCACTGGAGGTTTAAGCAGTTGCTTGCTCCAAGGAAGCCATTTCTCAACAATGAAATCAGCTTCCTTCTTAATTCTTTGCTCTCTCTCCAATAGTCAGCACTGTGAGTTTAATGAAGTTACAGTGAATTTTAAAGAGAGCAATAGGGGGTGGTGGGTGTGCTTCATTCCTCCTGCTTCAGCTCCCTGTAATACTGTCCATAAGTATGGTTAGAGCAGGTCATGATTAATCAGGAGTGGGATGTGGAAACTGAGGGCAGTAACCAGATCCACTAAAGGAGTGGGGAAAAAACAGTGCAGCTTGCACTGCTGTCTGGGGCAATAAAACAGTCACTGGAAATAGTCATCTTCTAATGTTGTCTGCAATGTCAGAATTTCTTAGGCATTACCTCACAGTAGTTTCTTCATAATTTTCAGCAATTTCTGAATGTGTCTTCCCTCCCTTTAAAAAAAAAAAAACAAAGAAATTTAGGTAATAAATTTACCAGTTGCAGCTTCAGGAGAGAATGTGATGTGCTCTGACCTCTCAAATCTCTGTAATGTGAAAAGGATCTTGGAGTATTCGTGCATGTTACGTTGCAGCACTCCTTCCTCTAATCAGATTTAATTTTAGTTTTCTGGAGGAAAAAAGAAAAAGGTGCTCAGAAAAAGTAGCCTTTTTTTTTTTTTTCCTAAAGCACGAGAAAATATTCCTTGATATTTGTGGATGATTTTTCCTGCTTTTCGTTATGTGGTTGTGTCAAGCTGTAGCATTTTCAAATGTTTTTAGAGTGTATTGTTTGCCACTTCCTTCTTCTCTGACATCTCATACTTTTATCAACAGCTGGAGAATGAAGAAGAGAGGACAGACAAACTAAACAAAGTCCTTAACTCTTTATACAAGCCAGATAAGTCTAAGGAAGTGTCTCAGTTAATAACACTTTACTATCCCTACTTACCCTCAAAACACGCCAGTCCTTCAGAGACAGCAATGAGGGTTTGTCCCAGCAAACACTCGAATTAGGTACTTAAATAAATTGCTGGTAGGCTCTTCATGTGCATTTCCTAAAATGCATTGAAAAGCATAAGTTACCTCTGAAAACTTTGTGCAGAGCAACATTCAGACAGCATTCATGGGTGGAAGGTCACATTTGTCAAGTATTTTTGCTTTTATAAACTGCCACTTTTGCCTAAATTACTCATGCCTCAGAACAGATTTTATATTTTTGTGTGAAAATTCAGAAGACCTGACATCTTCTTATAAAAGAGAGATTTATTAGGATTCTGACATGTTTATTATTAACTATTCACCAGTCATTTACTTACAACTAAATAAGTAGTTGATGAGATGGGGCACTAACAGAGGGTTTGGGTACTGATGCATTCTGGAAATCGAGATAGTGCTGAACTTCATTTAACAGGCCATTAGCTGTAAGTACAGATGGAGATATGCTGAAATAAAAAGAAGTTAATTAAAAGGTTGCTCTGCAGATAAGTACTTGTCTGGGACTTTGACAGCACATCAAACTGACGAGCAAAATTCAGTCACGTGATAGCAGCTGCTGAAATATTCCTGGGCATGATCTGTGTGCCACACTCATTAACTTCCTCCTCTCCAAACTAGTCCTCGGGCTTTTACTTCACTGGTACTTTCACCAACTGCTTTGCCCATGAAACAAAAGCAGTATGGAAAGAATTGTAAATAATTTACTTGGAATCCTGGCAATTTTATTTATCCTTCCACTTCCCATTTTCCTGAGATTAACCCAGTGATGTGTCTTCTCTTTGTGACATCTGTTGAGGTTTTCAGTTGGTTGCTCCTGAGAGAAGCCCGTGACAAATGTCTCCACGAAGTAAAATCTTTATGAAAATCTACTTTTGGGACGGTAATTAAATTAGTGGGAAACTTCCAGTCTCTCTTCCCATCAGCACTGGACTGTCAAGACTATTAAAGAGCAGCTTCAGGTGAGGGCAGATACAATCCCGGTGTAAAAGTGCTTCAAAGCCTTCATGTCATGTAATGTGGGGTGTACACAGTGCCAGCCAGGGGGCAGAGGGCACTGTTACCCAAGTGAAGCAGCTTGGTGTGAATTTCTAGGAATGGTCCACAGCAGT
>NW_020958403.1:0-3052 GCF_003031625.1 Empidonax traillii | reverse complement strand
CAAACAACAAAATGTGCTGGGTATGCAGTTAATAATCTTCATTGGCAGTTCACATTCTCATTTCTCGTATCTGAAGTCATCAAGAGCGGTGTTAGAGATACAACTTCAAAGCAAGGGACTCGTTCATTTTGTCCCCTGGAAGAGCATCTAAAAGTGAAATAGTTATCTTTGTCAACTTGCCATTGACTGGATTATATTCCTTTTTTCTTCTTTCTCAGTGTCCTGACTCCAGAGGCACTGGATACTGTTTTCAGATGGGAAGCTGTTGAGTCTCACTTAACCAACATTTTCCCTGGTAGCACTAGGGTTTGGTTTTTTTATATTGCATCCCTAAAAAGCAAGTCCTTGGAGAAATATCCTATCAGTCCTTGATAGGACAAGAGGAAATGATCTCAAGTTGTGCCAGGGGAGATTTAGTTTGGATATTTTGGATATTGGAAGAAGTTTCTTCACTGAAAAGGTTGTCCAGCCCTGGCACAGCTGCCCAGGGCACTGGTGGAGTCCCCATCCCTGAGGGATTTAAAAGCTCTGTAGATGTGGCACTTGGGGACATGTGTTAGTGGTGACCTTGGCAGTGCTGGGGGAATGGTTGGACTTGTTGGTCTTAGAGGGCTTTTCCAGCCTAAACATTCTGTGACCTATGATTTAAATCTAGCCACTTTTCAGGCACCTTTTTTCAGGATAATAAATTGACGTGTAAGAATGATTGTATTATATGAGAGCTCCTCGTAAATAAACTGGGAATTTTATATATATATTGCTTTATGTGCAATTCTTGGGTTGTGTTTAACGGGCAGATTCCTTCCAATGTGTCCAGATCAGCAGGACATGGTTGGATTTTAGTGTTGGGCAGCTGAGTCAAGGGTTGTTTGCAGATAAGCCAGAAGTTTTTTTGCTTACAGCTGAAACCAAGAGCTGCTCTCAATTGCTGTATTCTTCACAGGCAATGTTTTCCATTGGCCCCCATTCATGTTTACTACTGGAATAATAAGAGTCACAACACAATGAGTGATTGTTTCCTCGTGGCACAGCGGGGTGAGGGCTCTCAGTGTGTTCCGTGGGGGTGATGAGGCTGCTCCCTCCTCGGGATTGAATTGCAAATCCTAAAGCAGTTGTAGGATTTCAGGCACAAAGCCCAAAAGTTTTGTTTGGGAGACGTCTCTAGGATTTCCCCTTGTTGCAACTTCCTATCCTTACCCATTTTAAGGATCCCTATAAGTTATGCATGTAAAACTGGAATTTCTCTGTCTTCACGTTTTAAGGATCATCGATAACGTTCTGATAAGCTGCATTTTTCCACTTACAAACATTCTCTTTTTCAAAAAGCTTCCAAAAGCTCCTTTTTTTTTTTTTTTTCCCCTCTTGTTAGAGTAACTGCAAAGATTTGGCTGATTGAGAATATCCTGAGCGTTTTACTGTACTTCCTTTGTGACTTGTGCTTTCTGGTTTTAATTAGGAATTCTTTTCATTGAATTTTTGTGTGTCGTTGTTTATGCTTCGTTTTAGCTTTACTTTGGTTTGAGTTAGTATTTTTATACCCCAAGGCATAGGGGGTCTTTAATATTCCTTACTGTATGAGTCCAGTGTGGAAGAAGCAATAGGAGAAAAGGCACATTTCAGCTCATTGTTTTATATAAATACCGCTGTTATTGGGTATTGCTTATTGTCTCTTTGAGTTTTGAGGATGACATCCTATACTTTGCTGGTGAACAAAAAGTAATAATGCTTTAAATTGAGTAAGACACGAGCTTAAATTCACAGGTCAGACATATCTGGCTTCTGACTGCAGTGGAATAATTTTCTATTTTCATTAATTAAAATCTCCTATATTTCGGCTATAAAATTTGAAAAGTTAATTTGTTTCTTCCTTTTGCAGTTTCTTTGTTTTAAAATCATTGATCATTAACTGTGACAAGATCATGTAAACCAGATGTAGCTTTTCTTTAAAAAAAGTTGGACAAGTTTCTCAAATAAATTATCATCACCAGAGTGTAACCAGCAAGGGATGGTGCTTCTTTTGATCATTTTTACACCTAGTTTGAAAGCTTGGCTGTCATGAAACTTTTAAACTTCCTTCCTGTAAATACAATTTTAAGCTTTTTTTTTTTTTTCATTTGAAAAATATGAGCATTCTGTTCATCTTTAAAAATCGTGTAAGTCCTAAGTGCTTCAAAATTGAAAATTAAAAACCAAGAACAACTTGAAACAAAACCAAAAACCCAGCACACCCTTTGGGCTGTCAGTCCAGAAAATACAGTTGTCAACTGTTTACCTTTGTGCTTTTTGTTCTGTGGATTTTATGCTTAGAGGTAAAAATAATTTTTCTGAGATTCCATTCTTAAGTGAAATGAAAACTTAATTTATAATGTGAGTTTATTTACATGGGAGTTTCTTTCAAAGTCTGCTTTCAGAGTGAAGCACGGGGTTTCAGTCAATGGCAGGGTTTTAAATATTTGAATTTTCAAATTAGGGCCGGTTCTTTGCCTTTTGCTTTCCTTCTTTCACTGTTCCATCCTGCTGTGGTGGGGGGAAAAACAATATCCAGGTTCTCTGTGAAGAATGGATGCAGGAGGACAAGGTGACCATGGCCAAATCCTTTTGTTATTCTTGGGAATAAAAAAAGGCAAAATCATTCCTCCTTGTTTCCACACTGGCATTTCAGCAGGAATGCATATCAGCAGCTGAGGGTGATGTTTTGGTTTCAGGAGGGAGCTTGTAGGTTTAGGGGGGAAGTTGATTTGGGTTGTGCAAAGAAATAAGGAGTGGATTGTGCGGGAGCACGTCGGGCTTCCTGCTCCTCACATTCCTCCTCCTCCCTTGGGTGTAAAAGCAAGAGCTCAAATCTTGACTCAAAAAAGTCAAGAACTCCAATCACGCCTGCCAAGACAACCCATTGCATAAAGGAACTTTAAATCACTGCTGCTTTTTACTCTGCTTTTCGCTGGTACTTAGCAACGGAGCTGATGGGCTTTGTTTTTTTCAGAAAGGAAATCCTCCATGGGTGAATTCCATGAAGGAGTGGTACATGGGGCTGGGGACAAAATATTCTGAC
>NW_020958402.1:18225-19296 GCF_003031625.1 Empidonax traillii | reverse complement strand
CCCCCTCCTCATGGCCCTGCCCAAGCCCCTCAGCTACAGCCTGATGGCCAGAAACCTTCAGGGCAGGGAGAGCCCATTGGAGTGGTGGGTGTGTAGGGAGCAATCACTGCTGCCTCCCTTCTGAATCCCCCTCAGCACCTGGACAAGCCTGGATTTGGTTTGGTTTCCATGAGGCCCTGCAGTGTCAAAGTGGCCCCTTCATTTCATGAGGTTCCACTGTGTCCCAGGGTTTCTTTGTTTCCAGGAGGTACCACAGTGACACAATGGCTTTCTGGTTCCATGAGGTTCCAAAAGGTTTCAGGGTTCCTTTTGTACCACAAGGCACTACATGTGAAATGGTACCCTGGTTCCACAAGATTCCACAGTGTCCCTGTGTCCCTTTCTTTCCATGAGGCCCTGCAGTGCCACAATGGCTTCTTTGATTCCATGAGGTTGCACAGGGTCATCACAAAGCTGAGCCCACCTAGATGGAAGTTTGGGGGAGATCAGGAGGAACTGGGACAAAAAGGATTGGATATTTGGGGAAAGAAAGAGGGCTTTGGCCAACAGAAAGGACATATTTTGATGAGGTAAAAACAGTTTCATGTAATGCTGAGGGTACTCAAACACTTAAGAGTGCAAATACTGCTGATGGACATTTACCCTCTTTGTAACCTCAAGCCCCAACACACCCCAAAAGTGCTGCCCCTCCCATTGACAGGACATCCACTGCTCTAATTCCAAGACAGAAAATCCCAAACCCAGAACTCCAGGCTCTTATTTGTCCTCCAATGCCCACCCCATTCCCAAACATGTAATACCAGCATGAAAAACCAAGCTTTATTTCTGACCCAGCCCAAAAAGCTCTTCCCCAAATCGTGAACCAGAATCTGCCAGCAGAAAAACAAACCTGCCAAAGTTCTGCCCAATCCCCACCCTGAGCTCTAAAGCCCAAGGCCTGAGCATGAAGCACCCCCAGAGCCCTTGGGAGCAGGGCAAGGAGCTGCAGGGCCCAGAGCAGGCCCAGGGGGTTGGCAGAGCAATGGGAGGTGACCTGGATCTGCTCAGCTCTGCAGGGACCCCCAGCAGAAG
>NW_020958402.1:16106-17270 GCF_003031625.1 Empidonax traillii | reverse complement strand
AGCTGCCTCTGCCCCTCAGGCCACCACAAGACACTTTCCTTTGTCTGCCTGCACTCCTGGCCTGCAAGGATCTGCTCTCAGGAGTCCCTGGGGAGGCTTTGTCAGTGCCTGCCCTCAGTGGGGCCCAGCAATGCTTCAAGGGACTGGCAGTTTGGCTTCTGACTTCTTGAGCAGCTTCTTCAATTTTCTCTCAGTACCTCAGGATGATGGACTTGTCTCTGAACACACTGTGGGACTCATTAAAATAGAGAAAAACAAATTATTTCCCTTTTTTTTTAATTGTCTTTATGTCTTCAAGATTCCTACAGCTAATTGGAGTTGTTTTGTAGTGTAGCTAAGGAGGAAGATTTTATAGTGGAAGTCACAAAAATATAATTTTGCTATGACAGGGAATGATTTCTACAGAGCCTTGGGATGCCAAAGGGTCAGGGTGCAAAGATTTGGACACAAAGTAAAGGGGGCAAAAGAGATTAGTAGCACTTAATCACTAACCAAATTTCAACATTTTCAACATTCCCTTTTAACAGGGATTCAGTAGCATTTACTACAATTGAACAGGGACTGAATTATAGATTCCCAAGAACAACACTCACACCACAGTCAGTTCACACCCACACCCAGGCAGACATGTGTGGACACATCAGGATCTGGGGTTTGGCTTCTGACTTCTTGAGCAGCTTCTTCAATCTTCTCTCAGTACCTCAGGATGATGGACTTGTCTCTAAACACACTGTGGGGCTCATTAAAATACAGACAAACAAATTTTTTTTTTTTTTTTATTGTCTTCATGTCTTATTTTCTTCAACAGCAAATTGGAGTTGTTTTGTAGTTTATCTGAGGAGGAAAATTTCAAAAGCAGTTCCCAAGTAGTAGCTATTTTTTAATGAAAGGGAATGATTTCCACAGAGCCTTGGGATGTAACAGGGTCAGGGTGCAAAGGGCTTGGATCCAAAAACAAGGGGGCAAAAGACATTAGTAGCATTTAATCATTGACCAACATAACAGTTATCAAGGGATTCAGTAGCATTTACTACAACTGAACAGAGATTGAATTATAGATTCACAATAACAACACTCACACCACAGTCAATTCACACTGATATCTCAGATCTTTTTGGGTTTTTTACTTTTGTAGATTTTAGAACTAGTTGTGGAGTGAATATA
>NW_020958402.1:10475-14923 GCF_003031625.1 Empidonax traillii | reverse complement strand
TTTTCTTCTATGTCGGCCCCAAGGCAGGGCTGGGCCTACCCCCCTCCTGGGCTAAGATCAGAGGCTGGGGGTTACCCAGGCCCTGTAGGGTCTTCCATGGGCTTGGAAGGGGACACTTGGCTACCATGGATCTTCCCCACAGGGTCACAGGGGATAATGGCTTTTGAGTCCACCCCTGTTCCTGGGGAGATTCCTCCCCACGGGAGAACAGTCCTTGAATAGACTTGGGATCCTTACTTGGATCCCAACATCTTACCCAAGCCATTTGCTCCAGTGTAGGTTCTCTCAGGGTCCCAAATCTCCAGCACCAGCAGCATGGATCCCTCACTTGGATCCCAAGCTTACCTGAGCCGTTCTCACTCTGGCGTAAGCTCTCAGGGTCAGAAATCTTCAACAGGACTCTGCCTCATTTCAGTCCTTCTCATGAAGTCTCGGCTTCCTGGTACATCCACAAGCTCCTCTGGGAGCCGCATGGGGGTCTCCTCACCCCAACAATCTTCCAAAGGTAGCAGGGATTTATTTTTCAGTCTTTCCCCTGCTGAAGAGAGAGAGTGAAAGGGGTAGAAACAGCCCCCCTCTTTGATCTTCTCTCTCCTCCAGCTGCTGGCTTTGACCTTGGACACTTAGTTATCTCTCTGCTGGAATTTCTTCTGCAGTGTTTTTTTTGTCCAAGCAGTCAGTCCTTTAAAGTTTTTTTCTTCACTCTCTTACAAGAGAGAAGGGGCTTCAGTGCCACACCTGCCCCTGGCCCAGGGCCGGGGGAGGAGGGAGGCCTGGCCCCCACCTGGGACCTGTCTCTCTCTCCCTACATGGCTCCCTAATTTCAACTGCCACCAATTTCAACTGCTCCTAATTTCAACTGCACCACCAACCTTCTCTTCCGTTTTCTTAAATATGTAATTAGCAAAGGCGTTACTAAAGTTCTGATTGGCTTTTTTTTCTGGAAATTCACCCGGACAAAACCATCCTCAGCCCCAGGGGCTGGCTGGAGGGCAAGACCACGACAACAGGGGACTGGTGAAAACAAAGGGACACCCATGATGTCACAGAGATATCAGTGAAGTCAAAGGCATCTCGTGACATCACAGGAACATCGGTGACCTCGCGGGGACATGTTGCCACCTCTGGGGACATTAGTGACATCACAGAGACAGCAGTGACATCACTGGGGACCAGTGACTTCACAGGGGACTGTTGACAACAAAGGGACAGCTGTGATGTCACAGGGCTATTGGTGACATCACAGGGGACTTCAGTGACTTTACAAGGGCAAGGGTGAAATCACAGTGACACCAGTGACATCATCAGGGTCATTGCTGACATCACAGGGGACAGGGGTGACATCAGTGGGAGATGGGTGACATCACTGAGGTCCAGTGACATCACAGAGCACTGGTGACAACAAAGGGACAGTCGTGACGTCACAGGGACACCGGTGACTTCACAAGGACAGGGCTGAGATAGAGACACAAGTGACATCATTGGGGACATTGCTGAAGTCACTGGGGACAGTGGTGACATCACAGGGACAGAGTGTACACCATTGAGGAACAGTGACATCAGAGGGGACTGGTGACAAAAAAGGAAGAGCCACGAGTCAGAAGGAAATCAGTGACATCAGAGGGGACATCAGTGACTTCACAAAGACAGGGGTGACATCACAGAGACATCAGTGATATCATCAGGGACACTGGTGACATCACAAGGCACTGGAAACAATAATGGGAAAACCATGATGGCACAGGGACATTGATGACATCACAGGGGACATCAGTGACTGCATAAGGCCAGGTGTGACATCACAGAGACATCAGTGATATCACTGATGACACTAGGGACATCACAGGGACATCCATGACATAACTGGGGACCAGTGACATCAGAGGGAACTGGTGAAAAGAAAGGGACAGTTGTGATATCACAGTGACATTGGTGACATCAATGGGGACATTGGTGACTTTACAAAGACAAGGGTGACATTACAGAGACACTGGTGACATCATCAGAAACATTGGTGACACCACAAAGGACAGTGGTGACATCACAGAGACTGCGATGACATCATTGGGACCAGTGACGTCACAGGGGACTGTTGACAACAAAGAGACAGCCATGATGTCACAGGGACATCGATGAACTCAGTGGGACATGGTGCCACGGCTTAGCACAGTGGTGACATCACAGAGACAGCAGTGACATTAACAGGGACATCTGTGACATCACAGCTGACACTGGTGACTTCACAAGGTCAGGGGTGACATCACAGAGACAGAAGTGACATCATCGAGGACAATGGTGACATCACAAGGGACAGTGGTGACATCACAGAGACAGAAGGGACATCATTGGGGACCACTGCCATCAGAGTGACAACAGAGGGACAGCAGTGATGTCACAGGGACATCAGTGACATCAGTGCGGCCTGGTGACATCACAGGGACATCGGTCACATCACAGGGAAATGGTGGCACATTTGGGGACAGTGGTGAAATCGCAGCGACAGCAGTGACAATCCCGGGGAGCAGTGACATCACAGGAGAATGTTGACAACAAAGGGAGAACTGTGATGTCACTGGGACATCGGTAAATTCGCAAGGAGAGGGTTGACATCATAGAGAAACCAGTGACATCATCAGGGACACTGGTGACATCACAGGGACAGTGATGTCACAGGGGACTGTTGACAACAAAGGGACAGCCCTGATGTCACAGGGACATTGGTGACATCACAGGGGACTTCAGTGACTTCACAAAGACAAGGGTGACATAACAGTGAAACCAGTGACATCATCAGGGCCATTGCTGACATCACAGGGGACAGTGGTGACATCACAGGGAGACGGGTGACATCACTGGGGACCACTGACATGACAGGGGACTGGTGACAACAAAGGGACAGCCGTGATGTCACAGGGACATCACTGACATCAGTGACATGACAGGGACATGATGCCATGGGTCGACACAGTGGTGACATCACAGAGACAGCAGTGACATCATTGGGGACATTCTTGTTATCACAGGGGACAGTGATGACACCACAGAGACACCAGAGACATTACTGGTATCACTGGTGACATCACAGGGGATAGTGGTGACATCAGAGGGACATCGGTGACATCATTGGGGACCAGTGACATAACAGGGAACAGATGACATCATTGGGGACACAGGGACCACCTCTGGGGACAGCAGTGACATCACAGGACACAGTGGAGACACCTGTGGGGACAGCAGTGACACCACTGGAGACTGCTGACATCATAGGGACATTGGTGACATCAAAGGGACAGTGGTGATGTCATAGGGACAGCAGTGACATCATTGGGGACATTGGTGACATCAGAGGGGACAGAAGCAGTGACATCACGGGAGACCATTGACATCACAGGGGTCTGCTGACATCACAGCGACATCAGTGACATTTTGGGGACACAGGGACCACCCTTGGGGACAGCAGTGACATCACAGGGACATTAGTGATACCAAAGGACACTGGTGCCACCTCTGGGGACACCAGTGACATCACAGAGGACCAGTGACATCATTGGGGATGGCACTGACATCACAGGGAAAGCAGTGACATGAAAGGGTCAGTGATGAGGTCACAGGGACAGCAGCGACATCATTGGGGACATTGGTGACATCTCATGGGACAGCAGTGACATCACTGGAGATCAGTGACATCACTGTTGACAGCGGTGACATCATGGAGACAGCAGTGATATCATTGGGGATGGCGGTGAGATCAGAGGGACAGTGGTGACATCATTAGGGACACTGGGGACAGGTAGAAGCCGAGCCCCAGCGCCAGGAAGACGAAACCCAACATGAAGCCCCCGACCCCCACCAGGATCTTGATGTAGACAGTGTCCTGTGGCATCTCTGGGGGGAAGCCGTGGGAGTCAGGACACCCAAAACCTCTCAGAGACCACCCAGGACCCCACAAACTCCATTCTGGTCTCTACCAGCCCATCCAGAACCCCCTGAAACCTCCTGCCAGTCCCTTCTCTATTAGTTCGTTTGAATCCATGGCCAGAAAAAAGACAAGTACAGTAATTCAAACACTACAAAAAAATCTTTTATTGCAGTGAAAATAAAATTTAAAAAAAACTACTGGCAAAGAGAATCAAAAGTTGAAAAATACAAACCCACTACTTTATCAATAGTTTCCATGCATACAATGCTACAAACAGCTTTTATTACAGCATTAGCTAGTAAAAAGGGAATTAAAGGGATTAAAAAAAGGATATAAAATGTTTTCTTCCTTGGTTGCTTCTTATCAATAAACTGTGCTCACCTGCACAGACAGGCCAGGCCTACCAGGCTCTGCAGGGGCTGGTCGGTGCCCGTGCTTGGCAGGTGTCCCCGCGGAGCAGCACAGTGTGGATGGAAGGATGAGCATCGCTCCCCCCAGCAGTGCTGACACCCCATTCCATCAGCTCTAC
>NW_020958402.1:4931-9994 GCF_003031625.1 Empidonax traillii | reverse complement strand
GGGCAAGGGGCCAACGACCCCTGCCCACATCATCTTCCTCTCCATCACCTTCCTCAGCCCTAGGGACAACCTGTCCCATTGTGTTCCAAGGGGATTTGTATCTCTCTTGCAGAGTGGAGCCAAGCCAAGGAGGAACTCAGCTCTGATAATGGGGGACATCCAGTTGACTTTGCTAAAGGCACAATGGGCTTTACAGTGAACTTGTGCAATAAAGTCACATTGTACAACACTCTGGCTGGTTTCACATGCGAATACAATCACTTTCTCACCCCTCTGTGCTCCAATGATCATCTAAATCAAAAGTACCACCCTTACATCATGGCAATCATTGTGCATTCTCATTGTTACAAGTGGTTCCCGCGGCAACCATGATGAAGTCTCATTGTAATGGTTGGTTACCATGGCAACCATTATGCAATCCGATTGATACCTCGGTTACCATGGCAACCATTATGCAGTCCCATTGATATCTTGGTTACCATGGCAACCATTATGCATTCTCACTGATACTTCAGTTACCATGGCAACCTTTACGCATTTACATTGAGATGTGGGTTACCATGGTAACCATTGTGCATTTACATTGCTAGAGTCAGTTAATAAGGCAACCATTGTGCATTCCTATTGATATGTCGGTTACCATGGAAACCATAACGCTATCCCATTGCTACAGTCAGTTACCATGGCAACCATCATGCATTCCATTTGCTATGGACAGTTACAATGGCAACCATCATACAATCCCATCACTAGAGTCGGTTACCATGGTAACCATTATGTATTCCCTGTGTTGTCACTTACCATGGCAACCATCTGTAACACACAGATAATACAGAAATCCCAAAAATGGTTTCTGCCTGGCAAAAACTTCCTATCAAACATTCTCTGTCAGCTCTCTGCCAGAAGTTCTCACCAGGACTTCCCTCGGAATTTTCCTGCCAAAAGATCCTGTTATTGTTTATGATTATCATATCTCTTCCAATATCTCAGCTGGCTACAAGCCAAGAAACCACGTACAGCCTCCTCTGAATGCTATATAAGTTGAGGACAAATTCTGGAAAATCAGGGAGAGGAAAGGGAGAAGAACTGGTGACTGTAGCCGAGAATCTCTGCCCACCTCCCCTCACCTTTTCTCCGCCACCCCGTGCTGCCTGCCTGCCACCGGAGACTGGAACTGTGCTGGCCTGGAGAGAGCTGAGACCACCGTGCCACATGTGGGAGTTCTACCTTATCCTTCTACCCTGACCATATTTCTGAGAGCCCAAAGCTTGGGCTGAGCTGAGACTCTGCACGGCCTGGGACAGGGGTGTGAGTGGTGAAACCACACCTGGTGCATTGCAGAGAACTAAAGCTGTCAGAGCCCCTGCAGCTACAGAGACAACATCCAAAAGCTGCAGGGACAGAGAAAAAAAAGGCAGAAACTGCTTCTCTTCCCCCCCACACAAACCAGCTCAGTGGGAAAAGGTAGTTTTCAGTGGTATCTTTTCTCTGCATCTACAAATAATCTTAGCAGTTTCCAACCTTTTCTTATTTTTTCCTTGTTCTCTTTGCATGTCTTAGCAATTAATAAAAATCAGTTTTTGGTATACACAGATAACTTGTGTGAGTTTTACTTCTGCCCAAAGGAATATTCAAATCTGAAGTTCTTTCTGCAATATTTAAGCAGATTGTAGCAGGGGACTATGGAAAAGTGGGAAGAATAGGGAAAAGGGTGGAAAAGTGGGAGTGGTCTGGTGGATCTGATGGTCCCATGGGGGTCTTTGGGCAACGAGGGGCTGGGAAAGGGGTTAGATCCCCTGAGTTCCCAACTCACTGTGGAGTGCTGGTGGCTGCTGGATCCAATCTCAGCCTTGGGTTATGCCAACACTTTCAGTTTAGAAGATTTACAGAGGTGGGACTGAATCACTTTTGTCCCCCAGGTTTTAAGGATGGTAAATCAGATCTACTGAGAGAAATGAATTATTTAGGGTAACAAATGATCAGACAGAAGAACTTCATCAGAATTATTTACTGCACAATAGAAACACTAAAACTACCAGTAGGACAGCATAATATAGGAAAGTGCTCTACACTAAAGCAATTGTTGAAGCAATTCTACTCAAGCTGGCACCAAAGCAAGAATTATGAATTAGAGATGGATGGAACTCCCCCAGACCAACGCTCGGGGGGAGATCTCTGCTCTCAACCTCCAGCACTGACCTTGGGGGGTCCCAGCCAAGGCAGGAATCTCCACACAACCCCCAAGAAGGGTTCTGTTGGCACAACCTGCCCCTGGCAAAGGGGACTGGCCCTTTCTGGTAGAAAGGGATGGACTGACAGTCACTGGACTCCAGGGGTTGCCTCACCATCAGGGGGGTCATTCGGGGTGGGAGCAGCGGCCGAAGCTCTTCCTGCAGTCGGGGCACTCGGAGGACTTCCCTTACCGATGGGTCCGTTGGTGCTGGGTCAAGTGGGAGCTCTGCGTAAAGCTCTTCCCACACTCCCCACACTTGTAGGGCCTCTCCCCAGTGTGGATGCGCCGGTGGGTGATGAGGTGGAAGTTTCGGTTGAAGTCCTTCCCGCAGTCGGTGCAGCGGAAGGGCCTCTCCCCTGTGTGGGTCCGCTCATGGCTGAGGAGAGCTGAGCTGGTCTTAAACTTCTTCCCACATTCCCCACATGTGTAGGGTCGTTCCTTAGTGTGGGAAAGCTGGTGTTGGGTCAGGGCACACTTCTGCTTGAAGCTCTTCCCACATTCCCTACATGTGTAGGGCCGTTCCTCGGAGTGGATGCGCTGGTGTTGGATCAGGTTGGAGTTGTCCCCGAAGCTCTTCCCACACTCTCCACATGTGTAGGGTCGTTCCCCAGTGTGGATGTGCTGGTGGCTGAGGAGCTTGGACCTCTGCCGGAAGCTCTTCCCACATTCCCTACACATGTAGGGTCGTTCCCCAGTGTGGATGTGCTTGTGGCGGATCAGGGTGGAGTTCTGGTTGAAGCTCTTCCCACATTGCCCACACGTGTAGGGTCGTTCCCCAGTGTGGATGTGCTGGTGGATGAGGAGTTGGGTGCTCACCCTGAAGCTCTTCCCACATTCCAAGCACCTGAAGGGCTTCTCCCTGCTGGGAGGCTGCTCAGGGACCACCAGCTCGGAGCTCCGGCTCAAGCTCCGGTCGCCTTCCCGGCACAGGACGGCTCTTTCCTCCTCACAGCTCCCTGGGCTGGCTTTGCAGCCCCTCCTCTGGGGGCATCTCTGGGCCTTTTCCTCCCCGCTGCCTTCCTGCGCCGGGGAGCCCTTCAAAACGGCCTCTCCCACCAGGCTCTGCCGGGGGGATTTGTCCTCCGTGCTCTCCGTCCTCAGCTCGGGGCCTGGGGCAGGAAGGAAGAAGGACAGGCAGGGGATTTGCCTCCGGCCCAGAGGGAAGGCCAAGTACATCCCCCCCAAATTTGGCCCCCACAGGCACCACAAGACAGGGCCAAAGGGGCACTGACTTCCTCCTCACCTGCCTGGTGGACCCGCAGCTCTTTCCTCTTCCTCACAGCCTCCTCCTCCATCTGCCCAAGCTTTGGGGAAGACAAATCCTGCTGGGGGGAAACAAGGGCTGAGCGTTGCCTTGGGGGTTCCTCTTGCCCAAGTCCATCTCTAGAACTCACTGGGCATCCTGGGACCATAAAAACCTCCAAAACATCACAATTCAGCCCAAAAAAATCCCAGTGAAGAGCTCCTCCTCCCTGGTCTCTCCACTTTGGGATTCTGGAGGTCCCCCCTTTCTGGGCTTCTGGGAGTCCCGTGTGTATTTGGGGTCTCCTCTCTACGGGGTCCCTGCCCTCTCCAGACTGCTGGGGGTCCCAGGAATCCAAGGCTCCCCCATCTCCCAACTTCAGGGTTCTTGGGGACCTCCAAAACATCAAGAATCAGCCTAGAAAAACCCAAACCACCAAGATTCAGGCAAAAACCCCTCAGAAATAACAAGAAGACATGTGCCCCTCAAATTGTAAAAAGTTGAGATTCAGCTGAAATATAAATTATGAAGATGAGTCAAAAAAAATCTCTCCCACGAGTTCCCTGTCTCCCCACTTGGGGTTCCAAGGGTCTCCCCTGTCTGGGATTTTGGGGGTCCCAAGGGTCCCTTCTCCTCTGACTCTCACCTTTGGGGTGCCACCTTCCCAGACATTCCCCCTTGAAATGAGAGCAAGGCCTAAAGAATTCCCTGAAATATTTTGCTCAGCTGAGAGAAGCCTCCCCATACCTGCTCTGCCTAAATAGCTAAAGAAAAATTTGTTCTGTTCCGTTCCTTGGACCTGATCTTAAGAGTGCTGGAAACATTCTACAATGGGTCTGTAGGCCAGAAATTAAGGCAAAGTCAGCCAAGGTAGACATTTGAACAGGAGAAATAGGCCTAAAGCCAAGGCTCTCTCCAAGCTTCAGTGACTGCGGCAAAGACAATGGAATGTTAGAGGGGTCACACTGAGGAAGACTGCAGAGACCTCAGCCCCGATGATGAAGAAAGGGGGGTGAACCCCCAGAACTGAGGGCCAAGAAAAGTTCCACTCCAAGCTCCGCTTGAGCTCTGCCTGTACTCCAGCTATTATCAACATGAATGATTAGATGTTGCAATCAAATGAATATGGATGTAAGATGTTGCAGTCACAGAAGTTACACTGTATAAATTACCCTGTTTTGTATCGACACCTTCGAGCAAGAGCTTTGTGGTGCCAACCCCGCCTGCTCCCAACCTCGACAAATAAACACCTTTGCTGCTCAAAAGAGCAAAAACCTCTGGGCAGTTTCTTTACTGGATTTCTCAGATTCATCTGGAGAGCAGATTGTGCCCCAGGGATGGGATTGCAGAGGGGCCCTCAGGTCCCCAGGATGAAGCAGCAACCAGCAAGAGACACAAAAGGTCCCACTAAGGATTTCCGTGGGAGTGTCCTGCAGGGAGGGGACAGTGTCACCCCACCAGGGCGGGGCTGGCAAGTGGGAGGCTGCTCCAGGTGTCTGCAAGAGGCCTCGTGCTCTGCTCGGCCCCATCAGTGGCTGGGACCAACACCCCGTCCTCGTGGCCAGCGGCTCTTTCCTGCCCCAGCCA
>NW_020958402.1:0-1396 GCF_003031625.1 Empidonax traillii | reverse complement strand
CTCTGGAGAATGATGTGGCCTTTTTTCCACTCAAGTTTAACCTCTTTCTTGGGACGGGATGTGAGATCCAGCGACAGCATTGCAGCTCCTGTGGAGCCAAAACCCTGGTCTCCTCGTTCTTTTGCAACCATTGGGGTGATATCTTTGATCAACTGAGGCAGAGCAATCAGCTGAGCAATTCGTTGTCCCTTGTTTACTATCATAGGTGGAAATGGGGTATATGCCATAATTTGAATTTCTCCTGTATAATCTGCATCAATAATTCCTGGTAAGACAAAAAGTCCTAGTAAAGATGTAGAGGATCTTCCGATTAATAATGCTCCATAGGACTTCATGGCTATTTTGAGGGGACCTCTGATTCCAGTTGGTATTTTTACTGGACGATTCGTAGCAATTGTGACATCTACTGATGCTGCCAGGTCAAGTCCCAGGCTGCCTGCTGTTGCGGGTTGTAGGCTGCTTGCTGTGGCGAGTTGTAGACAGGAGGTGGCATCATTGAAGCAGCAGCTACTTGTGTCAGGGCGCGGCTGCGCGCGCTCTGCTGGGAGTTTCCCGACCGCTGACAAGGTACAGTGTTATGCGTGTTGGATTGACAGTTCTGGCACCAGACCCCCGTAGCTCTACAGGTACGGCGTATATGACCATGCTTTCCGCAGCGATAACACTTGGCGGATTTTCCAGGAGCAGTCGTCTGGCTTGATTTATTACCAGCCGTAGCCGAAGCCTGAAGTGGCGCAAGAGCTGCTAGAACCTGAGACTGTGCGCTCTCTGCCTGCTTTTGTAATCCTAAACCTAAATCCTGAATCGCCTTCACAATAAATGCCTGCTGTCCAACCGGCTGTGACGAAAGCCTTTCCAAGGCCTCTTCTATTGTCCAGTTTGCTCCCAGGGTAAAGATTATTCGCTTGGTTGATTCATTACTATTTTGAAGTACACACTGCTTAAGCAGTGCTCCTTTCATGTAATCTGCAACTCCTGCTTTCTCTATCGCTGTTGCAACTTTGTCTATAAAGGTTCCAAAAGGCTCATCTCTACCTTGTTTGATGCTCATATACATAGGAGTCCCTGTTCCATCTTTGATTCTTCTCATAGCCAATCTCACTAAACGCATTGCTTCCTTAACTTTATCAGGACCTATTGTAACTTGAGCTTCTGTTCGTATGTATAAACCTATTCCCATTAGCTCCTCGACTGTAACACCATGCAACGGATCACCTGGACCTCTTTGTAATGCGACAGACTCATTTACATAAGCCTGCCAGTGTGCATTGAACAGCAATTGCTGATGTGGGGTGTAAATTAATTTTACTATCCCTCGCATATCATTTGGCAACAGCAGCATAGCATTAAACATGTAATCCAACATCTGTTTTACCGGTTCACTTGTGGGACCATA
>NW_020958401.1:13147-14387 GCF_003031625.1 Empidonax traillii | reverse complement strand
TGCAAAGCACAGGGACAACACTGAGCACTGGGCACTGAAGGCCAGCTCTGCCTTCCCAAACCATGCATGTGTCGGGACCCGCCGCTGCTCTCCATGTCCACAAACACCATGGGGCTCTTCAGGACAGCACAGGGGCAGGCACGACTTTACAGTCATCTTGGGGTTCTGCCGTCACCCCTCCAAAATAGGAGGGAAAGCAGTGAGTGGCAGCCCTGAAGCTCAAGGGAATCGGGTGGAAGGTCCCTAAGGAGGAGGAGATCATGGACAAGGTCCGGCCTCTGTGGACTAGGTGTGAGCATAACATGAACCTTATGAATTTTCCCATCACTGGTGGACATGCCCAGGAATACTCTAACACAACCTGTACCTGAAGGCTGTTGTTTCACATCTCTGGAAATCGGGGCCAATGCTGGTGTCCTTCAGGAGGCGGTCGAGCTGCCAAGCAGAGAGGTTTTCACAGTTAAGCCCTGAACAGCTCCTGGCAATTCCCCAAAGGTTGTGAGGAGAATGGGGGCAAAGCAATGTCCCAGTGATGGTCCACTCACCAACATGTTCATAACACGCTGTGCAGACTTGAACCTTGCTGAGTCTGGATTCTCCAGGTCAGAATTGTAGGGCAGGTTGGTGATGGTGAAGTTGACGGTGAAACGCTCGAGGGCACCAGCTGTTGGGGGTGGGTGGGTGGGAGCTGGAAGAAGCATAGATGGGAGTGACAAGGGGTAAGAGCAGGGGTTTCAATGCTTTGGCTGGAAAAGTACAGAGGTCTCCTGCCAGCCGTGCTCTCCATTCAAAAGGCTTTCATGCTCCCAGCCTCTCCCCAGGATCTGAAGCCCCAGCCCCCAGACTTCTCTGCCTAAAAGAAGATCCCCACAAGGCAGTTTCTGCCTGTTGCACCCAACCCACTCGTGCAAGATACTCACTGGGCAGGACTGGCTGTTCGTTGTAGCCTGGGAAAAGAGAGACAGACAGAGGGTCAGGAGCTGCAGCTGGGCAAGGGGCAGCACTGGGGGAGGGCTGGTGGGGGAGAGCAGAGGGGGCAGAGAGAGCAGCATGGGTCACCGTTGACGTAGAGGCTGTCCTTGTCCAAGCTGTAGGGGCCCAGCTGGCTGATGCCTCTGGTCTTGTTGCTCACTTGGTGGTACAGGCCCACCCTGTCCAAGGCTGCAGCCGAGGGCTCCTTCCTGTAGGTGCACACGGCGTCCACCCGGGTCTCGTCCCTCTGGCTGCCAGGCCTGCAAAG
>NW_020958401.1:8745-10183 GCF_003031625.1 Empidonax traillii | reverse complement strand
GCACACGGCGTCCACCCGGGTCTCGTCCCTCTGGCTGCCTGGCCTGCAAAGCACAGGGATGTCACTGAGATCCTGTCCACTGCACATCCCCCCCTCTAGACCTTGTCTTGGGGCCTCTGTGACCCTTTTAGGGTGCACTTCGTTGTCATCTTAAGGCTACCATATCAGCATGTGGAGAGATGAATATAGGATAGAGGGGAGGCTTTATGGAAAGCGGGCATAAGAATTGTGCTCCTGCATCTGTTGGCCTGACACCTACTGAATAGAACTCCCTGATCTGAGCAAGAGACCTGCACAGACACTCACACAAGACCCATACCTGAAAGCTGTTGTTTCACATCCCTGGAAATCGGGGCCAATGCTGGTGTCCTTCAGCAGGCGGTCGAGCTACCAAGGGGAGAGATTTTCATAGTTAAGCCCTGGAGAGCTCCCGGCACTCCCTCCAAGGTTATGAGGAGAGTGGGGGCAAAGCAATGTCCAAGTGATGATCCACTCACCAAGGTGTTCATAACACGCTGTGCAGACTTGAACCTTGCTGAGTCTGGATTCTCCAGGTCGGAATTGTAGGGCAGGTTGGTGATGGTGAAGTTGACGGTGAAACGCTCGAGGGCAGCAGCTGTCGGTGGTGGGTGGGTGGGAGCTGGAAGAAGCACAGATGGGAAGTGACAAGGAGTAAGACCTGGGGTCTCAATGCTTGGCTCAACAAGGATAGATTTCTGCTTCCAGCCCTTCTCTCCATTCAAAAAGCTTTCAGGTTTCCTGGCTTTCCCTCGCATCTCAAGCCCCAGCCCCCAGACTTCTCTGCCTAAAAGAAGATCCCCACTGCGCACTTGCTGCCCTCTGTGCACAGCCCACTTGTGCAAGATACTCACTCGGCAGGACTGGCTGTTCGTTGTAGCCTGGGAAAAGAGAGACAGACAGAGGGTCAGGAGCTGTAGCTGGGCAAGGGGCAGCACTGGGGGAGGGCTGATGGGGGAGAGCAGAGGGGGCAGAGAGAGCAGCGTGGGTCACCGTTGACGTAGAGGCTGTCCTTGTCCAATCTGTAGGGGCCCAGCTGGCTGATGCCTCTGGTCTTGTTGCTCACTTGGTGGTACAGGCCCACCCTGTCCAAGGCTGCAGCCGAGGGCTCCTTCCTGTAGGTGCACATGGCGTCCACCCAGGTCTCGTCCCTCTGGCTGCCTGGCCTGCAAAGCACAGGGAAGTCAGTGAGCCCGTCTCCTCTGCACGTTTTCCTCTCTGGTCTGGCCATTGGAGTTTCTGTGGCCCTTCCAGGCATCATCTTAGGGCTAAAGTATCAGTATGTAGAGTGAAGAGTGTTGGAACAGATAGGAACCTCAGAGACAGGGAGGCACCAATATGGAGCTCCTGCCTCCATAGGCTGAGCATCAGCTCAGTACAACAGTAATGGACCCTTTCAGCTGAGCAAGGACTTTCAAAG
>NW_020958401.1:0-1692 GCF_003031625.1 Empidonax traillii | reverse complement strand
CTCGGATCTCAAACCCCAGCCCCCAGACTTCTCTGCCTAAAAGAAGATCCCCACTGCGCACTTGCTGCCCTCTGTGCCCAGCCCACTCATGCAAGGTACTCACTGGGCAGGACTGGCTGTTCGTTGTAGCCTGGGAAAAGAGACAGACAGAGGGTCAGGAGCTGCAGCTGGGCAAGGGGCAGCACTGGGGGAGGGCTGGTGGGGGAGAGCAGAGGGGTCAGAGAGAGCAGCGTGGGTCACCATTGACGTAGAGGCTGTCCTTGTCCAAGCTGTAGGGGCCCAGCTGGCTGATGCCTCTGGTCTTGTTGCTCACTTGGTGGTACAGGCCCACCCTGTCCAAGGCTGCAGCCGAGGGCTCCTTCCTGTAGGTGCACACGGCGTCCACCCGGGTCTCGTCCCTCTGGCTGCCTGGCCTGAAAAGCACAGGGATGTCACTGAGATCCTGTCCACTGCACATCCCACCCTCTAGACCTTGTCTTGGGGCCTCTGTGACCCTTTTAGGGTGCACTTCGTTGTCATCCTAAGGCTACCATATCAGCATGTGGAGAGATGAATATAGGATAGAGGGGAGGCTTTATGGAAAGCGGGCATAAGGGTTGTACTCCTGCATCTGTTGGCCTGACACCTACTGAATAGAACTCCCTGATCTGAGCAAGAGACCTGCACAGACACTCACACAAGACCCATACCTGAAGGCTGTTGTTTCACATCCCTGGAAATCGGGGCCAATGCTGGTGTCCTTCAGCAGGTGGTCGAGCTGCCAAGGGGAGAGGTTTTCATAGTTAAGCCCTGGAGAGCTCCCGGCACTCCCTCCAAGGTTATGAGGAGAGTGGGGGCAAAGCAATGTCCCAGTGATAATCCACTCACCAAGGTGTTCATAACACGCTGTGCAGACTTGAACCTTGCTGAGTCTGGATTCTCCAGGTCAGAATTGTAGGGGAGGTTGGTGATGGTGAAGTTGACGGTGAAACGCTCGAGGGTGGCAGCTGTCGGTGGTGGGTGGGTGGGAGCTGGAAGAAGCACAGATGGGGAGTGACAAGGGGTAAGAGCCAGGGTTTCAATGCTTTGGCTGGAGAAGCGCAGAGGTCTCCTGCCAGCCGTGCTCTCCATTCAAAAGGCTTTCATGCTCCCAGCCTCTCCCCAGGATCTCAAGCCCCAGCCCTCAGACTTCTCTGCCTAAAAGAAGATCCCCACAAGGCAGTTGCTGCCTGTTGCACCCACTCCACTCATGCAAGGTACTCACTGGGCAGGACTGGCTGTTCGTTGTAGCCTGGGAAAAGAGAGACAGACAGAGGGTCAGGAGCTGCAGCTGGGTAAGGGGCAGCACTGGGGGAGGGCTGGTGGGGGAGAGCAGAGAGGTCAGAGAGAGCAGCGTGGGTCACCGTTGACGTAGAGGCTGTCCTTGTCCAAGCTGTAGGGGCCCAGCTGGCTGATGCCTCTGGTCTTGTTGCTCACTTGGTGGTACAGGCCCACCCTGTCCAAGGCTGCAGCCAAGGGCTCCTTCCTGTAGGTGCACACGGCGTCCACCCGGGTCTCGTCCCTCTGGCTGCCTGGCCTGCAAAGCACAGGGAAGTCAGTGAGCCCGTGTCCTCTGTACGTTTTCCTCTCTAGTCTGGCCATTGCAGTTTTTGTGGCCCTTCCAGGCATCATTTTATGGCTAAAGTATCAGTATGTAGAGTGAAGAGTGTTGGA
>NW_020958400.1:5266-14402 GCF_003031625.1 Empidonax traillii | reverse complement strand
CCCCCCCCCCCCCCCCCCCCCCCCCCCCCCCCCCCCCCCCCCCCCCCCCCCCCCCCGCGGGATCTGGGGAGCCCATCCCCTCCCCTCTCGCTGCCGGGAGGGTCTCATCAACCCCCCCCCAATCCCTCAGGGCTCCCCCCCCGGGCGCAGGGCCTGCGCTGGGTGTGCAGCACATGTGTGTGCGACAGGCCCAGGCCCCACGGGCGACATCATGCGTGGCACACGCGTGTGAGGGAATGAGAGTGTGAGGGAGCGTGTGAGCGTGCAAAGGGGGCACACGGCCCCGGGATGCATGTGAGTGTGCAGGGGGTGTGCACTGCATGGGGGTGCACACGCGTGTGCAGGACATGGGGGTGAAACGGGGGTGCAGGTGGGCGGGCAGGGGGTGAGTGGGGGGTGTTGGGGTGCAGGTGGGTGCACAGGGCACGTGTGTGTGACACTGGGGGGCACGTGGGTGTGTGCGTGTCTGGGGGGGTGCACACGACTGCACGGGGGGGGGGGGGCAGTCCTGGGGTGCACATGAGTGTGCAGGGGGTGTGCTGTGTTGGGGTGCACATGAGTGTGCAGGGGGTGTGCTGTGTTGGGGTGCACGTGTGTGAAGGTGTGGGGGTGTTAAACTGAGGTGCACAGGAGTGTGCAGGGGGGTGTTCAGGCTGCACCGGGGTGCACATGAGTGTGAACATGTTTGGGGGTATGTGTGTGTCACAGGGTGCACACGAGCGTGCAAGGACAGTGTGTGCAGATTTGGGGTGAACAGGAGTGTGTGCGTGTCTGGGGTGTGCACGTGCACCACAGTGGGGTGCACAAGCACGTGAGTGTGTTTGGGGGGGTGTGCACCAAGCTGGGGGACACATGGGTGTGCAGGGAGGGGTGTGCAAAGCTGGGGTGCAGGTGAGTGTGCAGGGGGTGCACCCTGTGTTGGGGTGCAGGGCAGCGTGTGTGGATCTGGGGGGTGCCTGTCTGTGCGGACCTGGGGTGCACACGAGTGTGCCGGGGGGGGTTCACACTGCATTGGGGTGCACACGCGTGTGAGTATGTTTGGTGGTGCATGGAGAGCGTGCAGGGGTGTGTGTGTGCACACTTGGGGTGCAGGTGAGTGTGCAGAGGGTATGTGCACACCTGGGGTACAGGGGAGTGTGTGGGGGGCGCACAAGGTGTGCATGTCAGAGCAGGGGGGTTATGCACACGTGTGTGTGCACATCTCAGGGGGTGTGCACCAAGCTGGGGTGCAGGTGAGTGTGCAGGGGGGTGCACCCCAAAGCGGGGTGCAGGGAGGGGTGCAGACTCTACTGGGGTGCACAAGCACACACACATCTGAGGGGTGTGTGCATACCAAACCAGAGTGCTCCTGAGTGTGCAGGGGGTGTGCACCTCAAAGTGGGGGGCATGAGTGCGTGCAGGGCACGTGTGTGCCAAACTGGGGTCACACACGTGTGCGGGGGGGTAGTGCTGCGTTGGGGTGCATTTTGGGGGGTGTACAAAGCTGGGGTGCATGCGAGTGTTTGGGGGATTCACACTGGTGTGCACAAGGGGGTATGAGGGGTGTGCAAAAAACTGGGGTGCACGAGAGCCTGTGCAGGTGTGCGGGGGGTGTTCATGCTGGCCTGGGGGCACGAGGGTGTGCAGGGGGTGCAGGTGAGTGTGCAGGGGGTGACACCTGTGCAAGGGTCCCCTGCACAAGTGTGAGCGTGTGGCTGTGGAGGGGGTGCACGTGGAGGGGTGTGACCCAGTGTGCAAGGCAGGGGGGGTGTGACCCAGCAGGTGTCTGTGTGTGTGCACGTGTGTGTGAGCACGTGTGTGTGTGTGTGTGCATGGGGAGTGTGTGTGGAGGTGTGTATGTGAGCACATGTGTGTGTGTGTGTGTTTGCACAGGGGTGGGTGTATGTGAGCACATGTGTGTGTGTGTGTGTGTTTGCACAGGGGTGGGTGTGTGTGAGCACGTGTGTGTGTGTGCATGGGGAGGGCATGCAGGTGTGTGTGTGTGAGTACGTGTGTGTGCACGCACAGGTGTGTGTTCAGGTGAGGGGGTGCACACGTGTGTGCTGGACGTGGGGTTGTACATGCATGTGTGTGCACACACACGTGCCTACGCGTGTGTCCGTATGTGCATCTGTGCACAGGTGTGTGCAGGCTCACGTGTGCACAGGCGTGTGCAAGGCAGGGTTGCTCACACGGGGGAGGTGCAGCCCCAGGCACATGCATGTGCAAGGGCGTGTCAGTGTGTGAGAGCACATGTGTGCGAGGCCGTGGCTGGGGGGGGTGGGACAGCCCGGACATGGGGTCGCCCCCCACAGTTCTCCCCCTGCCCCTCTCCCTCCCGGCCCTCTCTCCTCCCCGTGACCTTCAGGTGCTCATGGGGGACACGGGGGACACGAGTGTCCGGGTGCCTCTCCCCCTCCCACTTTTCCCCCTGAACCCTCACAGAAGCCCCCCCGGGGGACCCAGGTGGCTGAGTTGGGGGGGACTTCCCTATAGAAGCCCCTCTAGAGTCCCCTTAACCCCCCCAGGGGGAGTGCTGCGTCCGGATTCACCTTCTTCACTCACAGCCTCCCCAAAGCCCCCCCAGACCCCTCTGGGGGGACTCAGGTGTCCAGGTGCCCCCTCCCCCCCTTATCAAGCATCAGTGATCGATAATTAATTAATTAATCACCCCCGGGGGTGGAAGGGCACACCGAGGACACCCATGGAGCGGGGGGGTGTGCCCAGACGCAGGGCCTTCCCCGGGAGGGTCAGTGGGGTCTCTGAGGGATCTCTGTGGGGATCCTCCTCATCCTGGGCCCCCCTGGGATTGGGGGTGGGGGGTGCCATGGGGAGGGGGTCGCTGTCAATCCCCCCTCCCCCCCTGCAGGTGCAGCAGTTAATGTGATTGGCTAATTATGCGGCGCATGTTAATGAGCCCCATTAGCCAATGAGGGGGTGTTATAAATAACCTGGGGGTTCATTTGCATGATGCCAAGGCCTGGGTTGCCGCGGTGACCGACCCCCCTCTACCCCCCCCAATCACCGGGTTAATTAAGGGGCTGATAACTGGCTGGGGAGGTAGGGGGGGGCACGGATGCCAGAGCCCACCCCTGGATACCTGGAGCCCCCCTGGACACCTGAGTCCCCCCGGGTTCCTCTTCCCTGACTCTCTTCCCCCTCCAGGTGCCTCCGGACCCCCCGGCCAGGCTGTCACCCCCCGCCGGGGCCACCCATGCGGCTGTGAGAGGACGGGGGTGGCCGGGCCCCCCCAGGCCCCCCTAGGGCCGCCCCAACACGCCCAGCCTCCGCAGCCACCCCAGGCACCATGACCTGTCCGGATGCCGAGGGGCACCCGGTACCCAGGGGCCACCAAGAGACTAAAACCCACCTGGGCTCTGAGACCCACCACAGCTCCATGGTCCATCAAGGCTCTGAGGACCACCAAGAGACTAAAGCCCACTTGGGCTCCGTGGCCACTCAAGGCTCCATGGCCAGCTGGGGTTCCTTGGTCAACCAGGACCACCAAGAGACTTGGGCCCACTTGGGCTCTGTGACTCCCCTGGGCTCCATGACCCATCAGGGCTCCCAGGACCACCTGGAGACTGAGGCCCACCTGGGCTCTGAGACCAACCAAAGCTTCATGGGTGACCAGGACTCCCAGGACCACCCAGAGCCCAGCATTGATGATGGCTCCATGGTGCTGTTGGACTCAAAGGTCTCCCAAGGCTCCACACGCAACCAAGGCTCTGAGGACCACCCGGAGAGCCAGGTCAGCCAGGTCTCCATGACCCACGTGGGGTCTGTGGCCAACCAGCACTCCCAGGATCACTCAAAGACCAAGGTCCATCCAGGATCTGTGGCCAACCAAGGTTCCATGGGCAACCAGGACCCCTTGGCCCACACAGAACCCAACGCTGATGATGGCTCCATGGTCCTGCTGGACTCAAAGGTCAACAAAGGCTCCATGGCTTGTATAGACTTGAAGGTCCACCAAGACTCTGTGGCCTCCCACGCCTGTGAGGACCCCCGAGAGCCCAAGGTCAACCAGGACTCCATGACCAACCAAAGCGCCACTTCCCCTGTAGAGGCCAAGGTTAACGAAGACCCCGTAGTGTGTCTAAACTTGAGGGTTCATCAAGACCCTGTGGCCAACCAAGCCCCTGAGGACCCGCAAGAGCCCAAGGCCAACCAAGACCCCATGGACCACCTTGACACCCAGGTTGACCAAGACTCTGTGGCTCTTATAGACTTGAAGGTCCACCAAGCCCCCAGGGCCAATCCAGCGGATCCCCAAGAGACCAAGGTCAACCATGGCTCCACGGCATGTTTGGGCTTGAGGGTCCACCAGGACACTGCGGCCAAGGGACGCTGCACCACCCGTCCAGGGACTGAGTCCCATCGACCACCCCCACCCCCCTGGGCCACCGCCGCCCCCCGCCCATGTCCCCACGTCCCCTCGGGCACTCGCCTGGGGCTGGTGCTGCTGACGCTGGGGTCCCTTGTGCTGCCCTGTGCCTGGGGGTCAGCGCTGGAGTTCGGGGGCGCCCCGGGACAGTGGGCACGGTACGGGCGGTGGGCGCCGGGTGCGGGGGGGCAGCTCAGCTTCCGCCTAAAGACCAACGTGACGCGGGCGCTGCTGCTGTACCTGGATGACGGCGGCAACTGTGACTTCCTGGAGCTACTGGTGGCCGAGGGCCGGCTGCGGCTGCGCTTCGCCATTGCCTGTGCTGAGCCCGCCACGCTGGAGCCGCCGGCGCCGGTCAGCGACGGACGCTGGCACACGGTGCTGCTGACCCGGCACGCGCGGCACGCGGCGCTGGCCGTGGATGGGGAGGCGCGGGCAGCCACCGTGCGCTCCAAGCGCCCTGACATGGCCGTGGCCAGCGACCTGTTCGTTGGGGGGATCCCGCCCGACGTGCGGCTCTCGGCGCTGACGCTCAGCACCGTCAAGTACGAGCCGCCGTTCCGCGGGTGGGTGGCCGACCTGCGGGTGGGCGACGCGCCGGCGGCGCTGCTGGGAGCCCAGGGGGTCCGGGGCGATGGTGACGAGCGCTGTGCCCACCACCCACCCTGCGCCCATGGCGGCCGCTGCGCCCTGCACCGCGGGGAACCCCGCTGCGACTGCACCGGCACCGGCCACCGCGGGCCCTTCTGCGAGGAAGGTGAGGGCGCGGGGAAGGCGGGAGCTGGGGAGTCGTGGGAGGGGTGGCGGCTGTAGTGGGTGCGAAACTAGCTGGGGTCCTCATGTCCTGGCATTTCTCCATGTCCTTGCCACACTGGGCACCTTCGCAACATTGGGCATCACCGTGTTCCTCCACGTTCTTGTGTCCTCGTGTTGTTGCATCCCCGAGTCCCTCCGTGTCTTTGTGTCTTCCTGGTGTTGTGTGTCCTCGTATGTCCACACATGTCTTTCTCCGTGTCCTCGTGGCACTGAACACACTCCATGTTGTTGGTTGTGTCCTCATGCTGCTCATCACGCTGTTTCTCCCCGTCTCCCCCGGTGTTGCACATCCTCTTATCATGGTGTTCTCGTGTCTTTGCACTTGTGGAGTTCTGTGTCTTCTCAGTGTCCTCGTGGTGTTGGGTGTCCTCATGACATTGTGCCCTTGAGTTGCTCCATGTCCTCGTGTCCTCCTGGTTCACACGTCCTCTGTCCCTGTGTCCTTGTGTCACCTCTTCCTGCCACTGTGTGTCCCCATGTCCTGATGTCCTTCCTTACCCTTATGGTGTTGCATGTCCACACATGACCCCTCCATGATCCTCCTGTCCCACCCTGATCCTTGTGTCTCTCCCTGTCCTGTTGTCCTTCCATGTCCTCATGTCCCCATCTTTGCCTGTCGTTGTGCCCTTGTGCCACACAGAGAGGGTGGGTGGGTCAGGATCCCCCTGGCAGGGAGTTGACAGGAGTTTGGGGACCCCCAGCCCCTCCCCAGAGCATCACCCCTCCCATGTTTACTGGTGCAATTGCACGCCCTGGTGCCTCCACTCGTCCCCAGCATTTGCACACCCTCGTGCCATTGCATGCACGCCCGTGGGCCCTCGTGCAAGGCACCCAGGCCTGGGTGACCTCAGGGGTGACTGGGACAGCTGGGTGTGCCCTGGGTGGGCCCTGGGCAAGCCCTGGGCATGGGGGTCCCTCGTCTGGACCCGCCCTCGTGCAAACACGCCCTCGCACACGTCCCCAGGACCCGGGGACAACCGCTCGGTGTCACCGTGGTGACAGCATCCTCCGGGCGCGTTGCCAGGGTCGGTTGCCATGGCGCTGCCGGGGCTGGGTACCCATTGCCATGGCGATGCTCGGGCCTGTCTCCGTGGCGACGGTTGTCACGGCATCACAGGATGCTCCCTCTGCGTCCTTGAGGGGGGAGAGGGACAGGGGAGTGGAGGGTGCCCTGAGGACCGTGGAGGCACTATGGGGTACACGACCCCTGGGGGGGTCGGGGGGGGGCTATGGGGTGTGCCAAGGGGATGCAGCCCCTGGAGGGTGCTGCTGTGGGGTGCACTGTGCAGTGTACAGGCCCTGTGGGGTGTGTTATGGGGTGCTGTGTCCTTGTGGACTGTGTTAGAGGGTGCTGGGTCCCTGTGGGGTGCACTATGGGGTGTGCAGCCCCCAAGGGGTGCTTTAGGGTGCTATGGGGTGCACTATGGGGTGCAGGGCCCCTGTGGGATGCTTGTGCAGTGCTGTGTGCCATGTGGGATCCCCATGGGTGTGTACAGGGCGTGCCAACCCTCCCTTGGGGTGTGATTTCCCCCCTGGGAATGCAAACCCCTCTTGAGGGCTGCAAACCCCCAGGGACACCATGCAGGGCGTGCAAACCCCCCCGGGACACGGGTCAGGGTGTACGAACAGCGCCAGGGCGTGCAAACACCCCCCCAGGACGTGTGAACTCTCCTTCGGGGTGTGCACCCCACACACACACGCTCTGCCCCGCCCCGAAGGTCATCCCGAGGTCACAGGGGTGGGAGGGTCATGAGGACACAGTGGGGACACAGGAGGGTCCTGGGCACTAACGGCTCTGCCCCTCCCCCCCCACTGCCCCGCCGGGACCCTCAGAGGAAGAACCCGCTGTGGAAGGTGAGTAAGGGCTGTGTGAGGGGGGCGTGTTGGGGGGTGAGGGGTGTGCACAGCGGGGCGGGGTGGGGGGTTTGTGGCTCAGCAAAGGGGCAGGAAGAGGTTCAGGTGTGACAGGGGTGTCACCCCAGGGCTGTGTGGAGCTGGGGGGCCTCGTGTGTCACGAGGGGTCACGAGGGGTCACGGGGCACTCCAAGGGGGTGCGTGTGAAAGGCAAAGGCCTGTGGGGCGTGAGGGGGAGGTGCTTGCACGAGGGGGCGGGACGACGCCAGAGGGCGAGGCTGTGAAAAAGGGGCGGGGCCCACACAAGGAGCACCACCCTCTGCCCCCGGCCATGACGTCACTCTCTGGCTGGCCCAATAAGACGCTGGCATGCGAATGAAGGGGATGGGGCTGAGCCAATGAAGCGAGGTTCTGCTGTCTAGGGGTGGGGCTATGCAAATGAAGGCAGAGCTGATGGCCAATGGGGGGGTGGGGCTTGCACGAGAACACACAAACGGGTGTGGCCTGTTGGATAGGCGGAGCCTAACCAGGGACCACGGTCTGTGTGGTGGGCGTGGTCAGGGCAGGGGCAGTGGGTTTTACAGGGGCGGGGCCTGTACAAAGGGCGGGACCCGCATCCACGTGCACCACACGAGGCCCTCCCAGAGCCCCCCCCGGCCAAGGGTCCCGGGGTGGGGGAGGGTCCCCGCGCCAGGGGCGGTCCCGCCCCCCCGTGTCTCATCCCCTCCCCCACCCCCGGCTTTTCCCCGAAACCTCGGAAAAAGGGGAAAAACCCGCGGGAAGGCAGAGGGGGGGGAGGGCAGCGCTGCCTGTGGTGGCCCCGCCCCCCCCCGCGCTTGTCCCCGCCTCCCTGCCCCTCCCACCCCCCGGCATCGCCCGATGCCGTCACAAGTTAAAGGAGGTTTAAGTTGTGACGGGGCCCCTCCCCCACCCGGGGCCCCTCCCTCCCCCCGGGACTTTCGGTCATTTTGGGTTTTTTGGTTGATTTTTATTTTTTTAATTCTGATTTTTTTATTTTTGTCTTTTTTAATTAATTTCTCTTTCATTCCCGTTTTCCCCTTTTGTTCCCATTTTGCCGCTTTTCCTTTACTTTTTCGTTTTATTTCCCTTTTTTCTTTTCCCATTATTTCAACTTTTTAATTATTTTCTCTTCTTTAATTATTTTTCATTTCTTATTAGTAGTTGTTATTTTATTATTTCCCCTCTTTTCGTGACTTTCCCTTTATTTTTATTATTTTCCATTTTTTTTACATATTTTCCCTTCTTTAAATTATTTTCCCTTTTTATTTTTTCCTTGTTTTATTCCTCTCCATATTTAATAACAGTTCCCCCTTTTTTATAGTTTTCTCCTTATTTTAATTATTTTTCTTCTAAAAATTGTTTTCCTCTCTTGAATAATTTTTTTTTTTATATTTTCCCCTTTTGTATCCTATTTTTCTTTTTTTATCTCCATTTTTTGCTTTCCCTTTCTCACTGGTTTTCTTCTTTATTTTCTCTCTTTGATTAGTTTCCCTTTTTAAATTATTTTTCCTTTTCCCACTTTTTTCTATTTTAATTTTTTGCTCTTTTCCCTTATTTTGCTGATTTCACCCTTTTTATCAATTTCCTCCTTTCCCTTGCTTTGACCCTTTTCACTTTTTTCCTCTTTCTCCTTTTTCCTCCCTTTTCCCTTTTGTCCCTTTTCCTTTTTCCCCTCCTTTCCCTACTTTTCCTTTTTTCTGTTTTCCGTTTTTCCATTTTTCTTTTTTTCCCGTTTTTCTCTTTCTCTGCTTTTTCTCCCTTTCGTTTTCTTTCAACACTTTTGTTTCCTTTCCCATTTTCCCCCCAATTTCCTTTTTCCCGCCACTTTTCCCCATTTCCCTCCCCACTCTGAGCACCCCCCTCCCCTCCCCCCCCGTGTTTAACCACTTTCCCTTTTCTTTCCCCAAAATTTTCCCTTTTCCCATCCCTTTGGCTTTCGTTCTCCGCACCTCCCCCCGTCCCTCCCCCTCCCTCGCCCCGTCCCCTCCCTCCCCTCCCTCCCCCCCAGGTCCCGCCCACCTGCGACTCACCGGCCAAGGTAAAGACGCGCCCTCGGGCCCCTCTCCTCCCCCATCCTCA
>NW_020958400.1:0-4833 GCF_003031625.1 Empidonax traillii | reverse complement strand
GCCCCGTCCCCTCCCTCCCCTCCCTCCCCCCCAGGTCCCGCCCACCTGCGACTCACCGGCCAAGGTAAAGACGCGCCCTCGGGCCCCTCTCCTCCCCCATCCTCATCATCCTCCCCCTCCCCTCCCTCCATCCCCCCCATGTCCCTCCATCGTGTCTGTGGCTCGTGCGACACGGGGGGAGGGGCGGCCGCCTCGCACGGGGACGAGGGGGGTGGGGGGGATGGTGGAGGGGGTGGGATGGGATGGGATGGGGGAAGGGGCAGCCCCTTCCATGAGCCCTCGTGGAAGGGGGAGGTGAGGGCGGCGGCCCCTCACACGAGGCCTGGGGGGGCTTCCCCTCACCCCATGAGGGCCGGGGGTGCATTTGAGCCCCCCACGCACGAGAGGGGCCGGAGGGTCCCGCACCCCATCCTCCCCCCCCGAGGAGTGGGGTCCTTGCATGGGCATGGGGGTGTGGGATTGGGTGGCCCCTCGTGCGAGGACCTTGAGGGTCCCCTTGCCTCGGCCCGGGGGTCGCACACCTGTGCACACCTGGGCCCCCCCTGACGTGCCCCTTCCCCAGGGCCCGCCGAGGTCGCTGAGGGGGGGCCCGGCCGCGGCGCCGGCGAGATCCAGCAAGCGGCAAAAGGTCAGTGAGGGCGTGACCCTCCCCACTCACTGGGGACCCCCCTAGATTCTCCAGGAGCCCCCCTGTCCCCCTGGACATCTGGGTCCCCTTGGGGCCACTCACCCACACCTGGGACCTCCCAGGACTCCCCAGGACCCCCAACATCCCCCTGCACATCCAGGACCCCATTCTCAGACCAGGGTGAGGTTCTGATGTGACATCCCCAAGACAAGACATCCCCATGCAAGACCCCGGTGCAACGTCCCCCACCACAAAGTCCGTACACGAGGTCTGGTGACAGCGAGACCCCACTGCGAGATCCCCCGACGAGGTCCCTTGTGCGAGGTACTCCAAGCAAGGTCCTCGTGACAACGTCCCCACGAGATCCTCACCCCAAAGCCCCCATCATCAGGTCCCTGCTGAGAGATCCCTGTGCAACACCCCTGTGCAACGCCCCATTACCGGGTCCCTGCTGCACCGTCCCCACTGGTGGGTCCCCATCACAACGTCCCCATCGCAACACCCCCGTGCAAGACCCTGTTCCGATGTCCCCATGCACAGACCCCGTTAGCAGGTCCCTGCTGCAGTGACAAGGTCCCCACACCAGGCCCCCCCGCGAGGTCCCCACACCGGGTCCCAGTGACGAGGCCTCCACACCAGGTTCCCCTCCTTGTCCCCCCCAGGCCGCACCGAGTACGTGGCCACGTTCCGGGGCAGCGAGTTCTTCTGCTACGACGTGTCGCGGTCGCCGGTGCAGAGCAGCGCGGATGAGCTGGCGCTGGCGTTCCGCACGCGGCAGCGCCACGGGCTCCTGCTCCACACCGGCCGCGCCGCCGACTTCCTCAACCTGTCGCTCAAGGCCGGCGCCGTGTGGCTCGTCATCAACCTGGGCGCCGGTGCCTTTGAGGCGCTGGTGGAGCCCGTCAACGGCAAGTTCCACGACGGCGGGTGGCACCACGTGCGCGTCACGCGCAACCTGCGGCAGGTACGGCAGGGGAGGGCAGGGGAGGGGAGGGGGGCAGTCCCAGAGGGGGCAGCTGGGAGCGATGAGAGCCTTGGGCAGCCACCCAGCTGACAGTCGTGGCAGCTCCCCAACTGGGAGCACCTGGAGCAATGGGAGCCTTGGTCAACCACCCGACTGGGAGCACTGGGAGTAATGGTGGCCTCGATCAGCTTCCCAACTGGGAGCCCTGGGAGCGATGGGAGCCCTGGTCAACCGTCCAAGACCACTGGGCATTTTGCTGAGCTCCCCAGCTGGGAGTACTGGGAGCAATGGTTGCCTTGGTCAGCTCCCCAGCTGGGAGCACTGGGAGTGATGGGAGCTTTGGGCAAGAACCCAGCTGGGAATCACCCAACTGGGAATACCAGATGGCTTGGCCAGCTCCCCAACTGGGAGCACTGGTTGTCTTGGTCAACCACCCAACTGGGAGCATTGGGAGCAATGGGCATTTTGGTCAACTGCCCAACTGGGAGCACTGGTTGTCTTGGTGAAGTACCCAAATGATAGGATTGGGTGTCTTGGCCAACCACCCAACCAGGAAATCCAGTTACCTTGATCAGCTCCCCATCTGGGAGCACTGGGTGTTCAGTAAGCTACCATACTGGGAGCACTGGGAACAGTGGGTTCCTTGATATACTCCCCAACTGGCAGCAAAGGGTTCCTTAATCATCTTCCCAACTGGGAGCACCGGGAGCCTTGATCAACTACCCAACTGGGAGGACCAGTGCCTTGGTCAGCTCCCCAGCTGGGAGCACTGGTTGCGTTGATCGCTCCCCAACTGGGAGCACTGGTTGCATTGGTCAAGCCCCAGCTGGGGCTTGTGGAAACATGGGTCAACCACCCAACTGGGATCACTGGGTGTCTTGGCCACCTCCCCAACTGGGAGCACTGGCTGCTTTGGTCAACCACCCAACCGGGAGCATTGGGAGCACTGGGCGTCTTTCAACCACCCAACTGGGAGCACTGGGAGCACTGGACATGTTGGTCAACCACCCGAACTGGGAGCACCGACAGCAGGATCTCTCCCCAACTGGGAGCGCTGGTTCCTTGGACCCTCCCAAAGTGGGAGCACTGGACACGGGGGTCCCTGCCCGACCTGGGCTCCCCGTGTGGTGACAGGTGGGGGTGGGGGTGCCCCCGACCCCCCTCTAACGACTCTCTGCTTCTCTCCCCCAAGGTGGGCGCCGCCCCTCCCCCCCCATGCAACGCCCCCCACCCCCTCCTTGTGCAACGCCCCTCCCCCCCTGTGTGTGCGCGTGCCACTAACACGCTTCCCGCCGCGGGGCCCCCCCCCACTAACCTCCCGCCCCCGACTAATCCTGGGGGGGCCCCCCCTTAACAAAAACAACCGACCCCCGACCCCCCCCAACGCCCCCAAACGTCACGTTTGTGTTTTGTCCTTCTCTCGCCGCCAGCACGCAGGGATCGGACACGCTATGGTAAACAAACTGCATTACCTGGTAGTTATCACTCTATTGTTACTCCTTGGCTTCGCCGTGGCCCCACCCCCACCTTTTGGGGCCAATCCGGGGGATTTTGGGCAATTTTCACCCATCCGCCATCTTGCGGCCGAGCTTCGGCTCCCTCATGCCAAAAAGAGCTGGTTTCCCCCCCAAAAAATCCTTCCTGAGAGGGCGTGTGTTACTCGATGGGGGTGATGTGGCACCTCAACCCATCCCCCACCCCATTTTGGGGTGAATTTTAGAGGTTTTGGGCAATTTTCACCCATCCACATTTTGTGGGCGAGCTTCAGGTCCCTGATGCCAAAAATATACATTTCCCTCCCCAAAAAAATCCTGCCTGGGGTCATAAAGGGCTGATTTTTCCCAAGGGAGTGATGTTTGTTCTCTTCCTCCATTTTGGGATGAATTTTAGGCATTTTGGGCAATTTTCACCCATCCACCATCTTGTGGCTGAGCCTTGGTTCCCTGATGCCAAAAATATCTGTTTTTCAAAAAAATCCTTCCTGAGAGGGTGTGGTTTAATCGATGGGGGTGATGTCCCCCACCCCCCATATGCCCTCCAAATGCCCCCATTTTGGTGTGAATTAGTAAATTTGGGGGATTTAGGGCAATTGGATAAACCTGCCACCTGCAGCAGAGCCTCAACTCCTCTGCGCTAAAACTCACAGACTTCTCCCCTAACAAAGTCTGTCTGGGGTCAGGAAGGACTGATTTTCTCCAAAGAGGTGATTTGGGCTCCGTTTTGGGATGAGTTTTAGGGATTTGGGGCAATTTTCCCCCAGTGCATCATCTGGGGTGAAGCCTCGGCTCCCCGGTGCCCAAACCAGGCATTTTCACCCCAAAATCCCACCCGGAGAGGCTCCTGTTCCCCTGGAGGCTGATGTGGAGTCCTACATCCATTTTTGGGGGTGATTTCTTGGGATTTGGGGCAATTTGATACCAGCTTCCCCCCAGACACAGCCAAGCTTCAGTCCCAGACGCCAAACCCGGCAGATTTCCCCCCAGAAAGCCGGTGGGGTTCTGGGGAGGCTGGTTTTCCTCGAGCGGAGGACGGAGGGTCCCAAATTCACCTCCTTTCAGGGCGAATTCTTGGGATTTGGGGCAATTTGCCTGATCTGCCACCTCGTGGCCAAGTCGCGGCCCCGCAGGGCCAAAACCAGCTGGTTTTCCCCCAAAATCCCGCGCGGGGAGGCGTGTTATTCACGGGGCGGATGTCACACTCCCCCCGCGCCGCCCCCGTTTTGAGGCAATTCCTTTGGATTTTGGCCCATTTTTGCCCCTCTCTCCGCAGGGAGCCCCGCCCCTTTCTCGCCCCCCCCCCCAAACCAGCCGCTTTCACCCCAAACCCGCCCCAGGGGGTGTCAGGGCCGCAGGGAGTGGGTGACATTTTTTGGGTGCCCCCTCCCCAAATCGAGGACGGAAACGGCGTTTTCAGGACAAGCTGCCGCCCCTCCCCCACCCCCCGCGCAGGCAGCGGGGCCGCCCCTCCCCATCCCGGACCCCCAAATCCCCCCGGGGTCGGGTCGGGCCCCGCTGCCTGCGCCGAGTTCCTCGCACGGCCCCGCACGCCCTTGCACGGCCTCACTAACACTGTGACCCGCCCGGCCTTCCTCCCCTGCCCTGCTCCTCATCCTCCTTCCCCTCCCCATCCCCCCCGGGGGCACCGGGGCCGCCCCCACCGCGGCGGGAGGGGCTGGGGGGCTCCACGGGGCACGAGTGTGGGGATGTAGGGGGGGTGCACAGGTGTGACCGTGTGTGTGTGT
>NW_020958399.1:23151-24498 GCF_003031625.1 Empidonax traillii | reverse complement strand
CCCTTGGCCTTGGGGGGTTCTGCTGGAGCCTCAACGCTTGCAGCAGAGCGGATGGGCAGAGCCTGGAGCTGTGGGATCCCTGAGAAGCTGGTGCTTGGAGGTGGCCACACGGTCTGTCCCAGCCAGGAAGCAGCACGAGTGGCCTGCCCGTGTGCTGCTGTGTGGATTGCTGAGGGCTGGGAGGTGCGTGCGGAGCCGGTTCCTGTGGAGCTCCTTCAGGGCTGCGCCGCTGCCGGGCAGGTTGGCGGGGCTGGGGGAGACCCTGAGGGGACGGGGCGCTGCTGCCTGAGCGGCTCTGCGCCACAGCCCCCAGCAGCAGGCTGTGCACAGGGGAGCAGCACCCACAGTGCCTGCGCCTCCTCAGCCAGGCACCCACACCCGCCAGGATGCCAAAAGCGGGGATGCTGTGGGCACAATTGCATGGGCTTCGAAGAAGGCTTCAGCAAACATGGCAACAAGGGCTTTCTACTGACATCCCAGCCTCACAGCAGCGCTTGGCAGCTTCAGGGGCAACCTGTCATCTTGACTGACTGCCATGGCCGTGCCTGAGGGCAGACTCACCTGCCACACTCAAGCGTCCCACAGTGGTGGCACTGCTGCCATCCTTAGAGACTGCAATGGGATATCAGCCTTGGGGTGCAGCTGCTGAACCTCTCCTCCATGCAGGCACCTCAAAAACACATGCATGGACTTCTGAACTCTAAATCCAGGCCTTTCTGTAATGGAGGGAAAAAGCAGCAGAAGCTGAAGCAGGGCCTCATATGGTGAGCTTCAGGGATGGAGGGAAGTCAGTCCTTTGGCATCTGTTGCAAAGATGGCCCTGTTTACCAGCAAAGAGGAAAAAAAAGGCCAAACCAGCACCTGTCCTGGCTGTTTTGGGTGAGACTGAAAGCAAAGGAAGAAGCAGCACACTGCCTGAGACACAAACACGTGCCCATCTCACTGTAGGGAGCACTGCCAGGCAGTGCCTGGATACTGTTGCCACGTCTGGTCCCCACAGTTCCAGATTCACAGTCCCTGCATCATTCTGGCTGTCCCCATGCCAAGGACTTGCTTCCAGAGTGGTGCTGGTGGATTTAGGAGACTCAACTAAGCACACTGGAAAGCAACACTTTCTTTGTTGTTCCAAAGACATAACTGAAAGCAACAAGAAACATAAACTACTCCCCCCAAGTGCCTTGAAATGGAAAGAATTTCTTACATGGAAGGGACAGTGGTATGTTTGGATGGGCAGTTTGCTTGGATTTTTAGGCAGTTTCCCTTGCAGCTGCTGCCCTCTCGAGGAAATCTATCTGTTTCATTTTTACTGGTTTTTTTTCCCCGAAAATGAAACAATTTCCTGGCAAA
>NW_020958399.1:17319-20057 GCF_003031625.1 Empidonax traillii | reverse complement strand
TGCCAGATCCAGACCAGGACCGGACACAACAACAGGACCGTACCCGTGGCCGTTTCCGCAGGGCGGCACAGGTACCTGCAGTGTGTCACAGGGCCCTTTGTGACACAGTGGGTGTCACCCATGGGATGGATGGGGCAGGGTGTCACAGGTCTCTTTGTGACATGTGATGCCATCGCCTCCTGGGCTGGGCATGCTGTCCCTGCTCAGCCTTGCACCGCTGATGGAGCTCTCCATGACACATCATCCTCTTCCCTGCTCTCCATTCTCCTGCAGGCCTTTCTGAAATTCCTGGGCATTCAGCGTAGAAAGACCAGGACCTCACAAGCTGAGGCCATGGCACAGGCTGACACCAGGCTGACTAAGATGAAGGCAAAGCCTGATGTCGGCACTGCGCCAACTGATCTTACAAGCAAGTCTGTCCCTGCCTTGAATAATCACACAAGAAACTCTGACACCACACGGAATGATCAAAGAAAGAAGTCTGACACTGATAAGACGGATGACACAACAAGCACTGACACCACATCAACTGATCACACAACAACCTCTGACGCCGTGTTGACCGATGAAGCCACAAACTCTGACGCTGCACTGCCTCATCTCACTGCGGAGGTTGCCACTACAACAACAACTGTCAGCACTGACTCCACGTCCAGTGACAGTCCGATTGATTCTCCCATTTGGGATTTTTTTGGGGAGAATGGTGTCTCCAGTCCAAAGCAAGTAAGCAGCCTGTGGCCAGGGCTCAAGCCAACCTAGGGTGGTGTGGCCCCTCAAGCCGGCTCCCCTGGGCTCACTCAGCCTTTGAGGCCAGCAAGTCTGGTGGAAAGGGCAGCATTTCTGGGGGAAGCCTGGCAATTGGCTTCCTCTGGCAGTTCTCCCACTCTTCCCCATTCCCGCCCTCCCCCTCTCCCCCATTCCCCCTTCTGGGACTTGGTGATCCAGAGCTTTTCAGGTGCCCTTGAGGCCAGCCCATGGCACTTGGTGAGCCACAGCTTTCCTGAGGCCTCTCTCTTGCAGGTGCCCTCAAGGCCAGACGGTGCGATGGCGGGGAGAAGCCTAAGCCTGGGCAGACTGTTCAGGGGCAAGAAGGAGCGCTCTGGGGCTGCTCCAGCACAGCAGCCTAAGAAAGTGGAGCAGCCCCAGCCCCTGCAGGAGGGTGAGTGGCAGAGCTGAGCCACAGGGCTGGTGGCTGCAGCCAGATGGGCCTCCTGTCATCCGATCCCCTGCAGACATGCCCAGGAAACAGGAGGGGAGAAGCGAGGCCCGGGGCTGATCCTCCAGTGGCCGTGCTCAGTCCTCTGGGCACCGCAGGGCTGGCCCTGCCTGTGGAGCGCAGGGCTGGGCTGTGTTCTCCAGCCTCTCCCACAGCCCCTCAGCTCTGACTGTGATCACTCTTTGCCAGATCCAGGCCAGCGCCGGACACAAGAGCAGGATCGTGGCCGTGACTGGTGGCGCTTTATAGTCCAGGTACCATCAGCCATCCCCACCTGCTCAGCGGACACCACCATTGGAGCACTCGATGGGACATCCCTCTCTTCCCTGCCTTACTTTCTCCCACAGATGTTTAGGAACTTCAGAGGCACTCGACACAGACATACCCACACCACGCTGACTGGGGGCACGGGGAAGGCTGCTGTCAGCATCAGGCCAATTGACACCACACCCCCTCAGAGCCTGGCTGATGCTCCTGGTCTGGACTCTTCTGAGGAGAAAGTTGTCTCTGCAAAAGTAAGCAACCTGAGGCAAGGGATCATGTGGACCCTCAAGATGGGTCTGCTGGGCCCCCTCAGCCTTTGAGAACAGCACAGTGTGGTGGGAAGGGAAGCACTTCTTGGGAGAAGCTGGGCAAGTTGCTCGCTCTTGCAGCTCTCCAACTCTCCCCCATGCCCCCTCCAGGTGCAGACCTTCGTGAAGAACATGCATCAGAGACTGACAGCCAAGGTGTTCCCAGAGAACAGACTGTTCATGGACTTTCTGAGGCTGACTGATACCTACCCCACTGATGTTGCCTTGACCCTCCTGCGCTGTTCCCCATCATGTGACAGGTATGGGGCCCACCTGCCTTCAGGGCTTGGGGCTTACCAGCCTTTAGAGACTGTCCCACGTGCTCTGCCAGACAGATGGAGAGATCCAGGACACTCTGGCCCTTGTGTTTCCCAACCCTGGTGTTTCATTCCCCGATCCTGCTGTCATGCTCCCTCCTGGCCCCTCAAGGCACCGTGGCTCTGTCTCCTGGGCTCCTGCAGCTGCCCAGGACACAGCACAGTGGCTCACACTCCCCTAATACAGAGCTCTGTCCCTGCAGAGCTGCTGCAGTCATGTGGAGGACCATAGCCTTGTCTGGAACAACAGTGGTGAGGGTGATGCCAACACTGCTCTACGTGATGGAGGACTGGCCACTGCACGGCACGTCCACCTCTGAGGGGGACAAGGACATCTTTGCCCTGGCTGTGAGTTTCTGAGGTTTTTGATCAACTCCAGGCTGCCTCTCTGATAGTTCTCTATCCTCCCCCACCAAGCTATCTCTCTGCCTCAGGCACTAGGCCGGAAACCTGGACTAGGGGCAGGTTCAGGGGCACTAGCCTAGGGGTTCCCCCTGAGTCTCCCCTGGCCTTTCCTTCCCATGCTCGGGTCCTGCCACATGGATATGTGGGCACTGAGAGCTGGTCCGGGTGTTTATCGTTTGTAGGCAACCATAGTGGTTTGGGAAATTCTCCAGATGATCCGCTACCCAG
>NW_020958399.1:14514-16564 GCF_003031625.1 Empidonax traillii | reverse complement strand
GGGGAGATGCTGGGAGGAACACCGCTTTGCCAGGAATCCCAGCAGGTGCTCCATCCCAGTCCTCCTGTGCCTTCCATGCCCTTGGGGCAGGCTCAGGGCTCCCAGCATGACCTGGGCTTCTCTCTCCACACAGATTCGCAGTGCTGACCATGAAGACCCTGCTTTGCCATCTGCAGTTTGAAAATATTGTGATGGCAATGGAACGGAAGCGTGGCTGGGACACGCTCCTCAGGCCTGACACCCGCCACTACGCAGTGGGTCTGCTGGCCAGGTGAGACCCCCTTGTCCCTGCTGCCCCTGTCAATTCTGCCTGGGCACGGGGCACCCCCACAGTGCCCGTGGTCGTGGGCCAGAGGGCCTTGTCAGCCAGGGATGGCTGAGCAGAGTGGAAAAGGCTGGGAGAGGCGGGGGCACAGGAGGAGCCGCCTGCCAAGGTGCATGTGTCCCCTCCTGAGCTGGTGGGGAAAGACCAGGCCTCTGTGTGAGTGAGCCCCAGCAGAGGTTGGCCCACCCAGCTCAGGGTTGATGGTGCCTTTTTTCCCCTGCCAGGGAGATGCGCCGTGTTTCAGTCCCGTTATGTTCCTGGATTGCCCTCTGCCTACTGGGGCTTCTCAGCAGGGACAAGCCCTGCTGGGAGGTTCCCGCCATGGCCTTCCTTGTGGAGGTGAGCCTGCTGGCGAGCGCTGCCTGGCCGAGCTGCCTCCACCTCTAAACCCTCTGGCAGCCGCAGCTGCTGCCTGGGCACAACCCTGTGCGGGTCCGGGCTCCTGCCGGTCGGGCACCCCGTCACTGCTGCGTGCCTTGCAGGTCCTCGACTGCCTGGACTTGAGAGAATGCGGTGACAGAGTCCTGGAGATTGCTTCAAGGCACCTTCAGAGCGAGTGCCCAGAGAGGCGTCGCCTGGCACTCAGAGCTCTTGTGGTGCTGAGCAAAGATCGTGCGATGGTGAGCAGGGGCAGGGGCTGAAGCCGTGTGGGCAGCGTGGGGCTGGGCAAGGCAGTCACTTGGGCTGGGCTGGGCTTTGGGAGCTGTGGCAGCTGCTCCCAGCTCAGTTGCCTCCCTGCTCAGCTGCCCCAGTCCCTTGGGACAGGCCTTTGGCCTCCGGGCCCCGCGGCAGCACCTGGGGCTGCCCCGCCCGAGCGGGGTTGGCTCTGCAGCCGTTCCTGGCTTCACAGCACAGCCTTGTTTTGGGATTCCTGTGCAGGGACAGAAGTTGGACTCGATGACCCTTGTGGGTCACTTCCAACTGGGGATGTTCTAGGATTCCACCATTCCTGACTTCACAGCACAGCATTGTGTTCCTCACAGGCTGATGGCATGCGGACCCTGACAAAAATCCTCATGGATGTACTATTGGATGCAGACAGAGAGCTGGTCGGGATGGCCCTCTCTGTATTCATTAATGAAGTTGAGGACAGAGATGTCCTAATCTCCACTCCCACTGCCCTGCAACTGGCTGAGGCAGTCCAGACACTCTTTAGCGATGTAAGGCTCTGTGCACCCCACCACAGGCCCTGGGGGCTGTCAGGAAACTGTGGCCTGTGCATGTGCAGGCCTGTGCCCCGGTGGGCCTGGAACACCCAGTGCTAAGGCCTTTTCTTCTTCCTTTGCATCAGGACAACCTCCGTGTGCAACTGCTCTCCATTCACCTCTTCCGAAAGGTGATGGAGCTGGTAGTGGATGAGGGAAAACCATCCTTGAAGAAACACGTGATCCAGAGGCTGCTCCCACTTTTTTTCCAGTGGCATAATGAGAACCAGCAAGTGGCAGAAGTGAGCGCTTGTGGGCTCTGGAGTCTCCATGGGAAGGGGCTGGGCTGCCTCCTGCCCTGGCACCTCCCAAGCTCCAGCCTCCTTCTGGCCTTGGTCCAGGGACACGGGTCCTGTGCCCTGGGCTGTGGTGTCATGTCCTGCTCCCTGTTGCTCTGCAGGCCTCTTGGAAAGCGCTTCTTCGTGCAGCCAGGTTTCTGAAAAGGAGAGATCTAGAGAAGCTGGTCAAGAAGAAGGAGCCGTGGAGGTTCGCCGAGTGCATGGTAAGGACGGCCCTGAAG
>NW_020958399.1:6983-10609 GCF_003031625.1 Empidonax traillii | reverse complement strand
CACGTGTTCCATGGTGGCACTCCAGGGTGCTCCGACCCCAGCCCTGCTGGCGCTGGGGGAAGGTCTCCCACCGGCATCACCACCAGCTGCTGCCCGCTTTGCTCCCCTGCTCGCCTCCCGAAAACACGAGAGAATTGGGAATGGGAGCAAGAGGTGAGGACAGTGCTCCTCTCGCATGTCCGAACGTCAGTGTGACGCTGGCATGGAGCTGACGGCAACCAGGAGCCGTCGGGATCGATGAGGCCGGTGGGGATGGAGAGGGATGCGAGGGAGTTTGCGGGGAAAAGCGATGCCTGAGGCGGAAGAGCAGCGGTGTCATGGCCTGGAGCCCTCGTCCCAAAGCAAACACAAACACCCCTTAGTGTTATTTTTCCATAGACAAGCCCTTTCATGGATCACGGATTTACACCACTCTTCCTTTCCACCAAAGCATCGAGGGGCTGAGCACCCTGATTCCTTCCTTGTTCCAACCCACAGGGGGTGGGAGCACCTCTGGGAGACCCTGGCACACTTGGAACAGGCTTGCACGGGGCATCCCAACTTTAGAGTGAGGTGGTGCAGCTCTTGAGCACAGCTTGGGGAAACTGTCCATATGAGGAATAAATGGTTTGGGGAATGGTGTTTGGGACAGTGCTGGGCATGGGAGGTGGGGAGAAGTGCTGGGGTCAGGCTTTGTGACCTCGAGTGAGGATCATTGTGGAAACCAAATTCATCCCGTCAGCAAGCCAAGGTTTGCTGAAAATGAGTCCCCTCCTTAGGGTTAACTTTGTCCTAAAACTGTGAGGTTACATCTGTGGCCCCAGTACTTGAGAAGATCTGGTGACAATCTCTCCATTTTCCATCAATTCCTTTGTCTCAAACTGGGCTGCAAACATGTTCAACCCCTCTCCAGTCAGAAATAGGGCTCATGAGCCTGATTTTGGGGACAGGTGGGCAGGACTGGGGATGGGAACCGAAGCCTCAGAAAGGCCACGGCAGAGGCGTGGTTCCGCCTCCAAAATAGCACATGTGCTGGTAAATGCCATTTGAACACATTCTGGGCTATTTCATAGGATATAAGCAGAGATATAGATGATTTGTAGAATGCATATTGAACCCTGTTTTGTGTCGATATTGCAGGCTGTATTTTAGATATACTGCAGCTGTGTCAGGGGAAGGTTAGGCTGGATCTCAGGGAAAGGTTCTTCCCCCAGAGGGAGGTTGGCACTGAACAGGCTCCCCAGGGCAGTGGGCACAGCCCCAAGGCTGCCAGAGCTCAAGGAGAGTTTGGACAACACCCTCAGGGATTGGGTGGGATTGTTGGGTGTCCTGTGCAGAGCCAGGAGTTGGACTGGATGATCCTTGTGAATCCTTCCCAGTTCAGGATATTCCACGATTTTGTGGTATCTCTTTCTATCCGCACGGTTTGCTCTGAATAGCAGGGGATTTTATAGGGAACAAGGATAAAGAAACTGCCCTAAAACTATGAAAAACCTAAGCAAAGCCTCCCCTGCAGTGCCTGCCCACGGTAGTAGAAGGAACCCCCTCAGTTGCCGACACAGTCGCAGTGGGAAGGGCATGGGGCCTCCACAGATGCTGGCACGGGCTCCTTGGGAGAACTTGCTTAGTTTTTGAGCTGTGTCTAAAGTTCATGTCCAGCTGTCTTAGATTCTTTGCCAGATCCAGGCCAGGACCGGACACAAAAACAGGCCCGTGCCCATGGCCGTTTCCACAGGGCAGCACAGGTACCTGCAGCCATCGCCTCCTGGGCTGGGCCTGCTGTCCCTGCTCAGCCTGGCACTGCTGATGGAGCTCTCCATGGCACATCATCCTCTTCCCTGCTCTCCATTCTCCTGCAGGCCTTTCTGAAATTCCTGGACATTCAGCGTAGAAAGACCAGGACCTCACAAGCTGAGGCCATGGCACAGGCTGACACCAGGCTGACTAAGATGAAGGCAAAGCCTGATGTCGGCACTGCGCCAACTGATCTTACAAGCAAGTCTGTCCCTGCCTTGGATAATCACACAAGAAACTCTGACACCACACGGAATGATCAAAGAATGAAGTCTGACACTGTTTGGACTGATGACACAACAAGCACTGACACCCCATCGAATGATCGCATGGCAATCTCTGACGCCGTGTTGACCGATGAAGCCACAAACTCTGACGCTGCACTGCCTCATCTCACTGCGGAGGTTGCCACTACAACAACAACTGTCAGCACTGACTCCACGTCCAGTGACAGTCCGATTGATTCTCCCACTTGGGATTTTTTGGGGAGAGGCGTCGCCTGGCGATCAAAGGCTTTGTACTGCTGAGCAAGGATCCCATGATGGTGAGGAGAGGGCAGTTGGCCGAAGCCGTGCTGGAATCCTGGGGCAGGGCAACGCAGTCGCTTTGGGAGCTGTGGCAGCTGCTCCCAGCTCTGCTGCCTCCCTGCTCAGCTGCCCGAGGCCTTTAGGACAAGCCTTTGGCCTTCAGGCCCGCGGGAGCACCTGGGGCTGCCCTGCCCGAGCAGGGTTGGCTCTGCAGCCGTTCCTGGCTTCACAGCACAGCCTTGTGTTCCTCACAGGCCAAGAGAATGTGCAGCCTCTTGGAAAGTCTCGTGCAGCTCCTGTGGGATGCAGATGTCGAGCTGGTTGAGCTGGCCTTGCCAATACTCCTGAATATGCTGCAGAGCAAAGACATCCTAACCTCCAGCCCCACCGCCCTGAAGCTGGCTGAGGCTCTGCGGCCACTCTTTGACAGTGTAAGGTTTTGTGCTCCCATTTAGGGGTGCTGGGTGCTGCCAGGAAACTGCGCCTTGTGGATTTGCAAGCCAATGCCAGATAGGCCTGGAGAAGCCAGTGCTGAGGCCTCTTCCTCTTCCTTTCCATCAGGACAACAGCCATGTGCAGATCCTCTCCATTCACCTGTTCCAAGAGGTGATGAAGTCGGTAGTGGATGAGGGAAAGAAGCCCTTGAAGATACATGTGGTCCAGAACCTGTTCCCATTCTTCCTCTACTGGCATGATGAGAACCAGCAAGTGGCACAGGTGAGGACTTTCTAGGCTCTGGTGTTCCCGTGGCAGGAGGCTGGACTACCTCCTCCTGGCCTTGGTCCAGGGACACAGGTCCCGTGGTGGGCTGTGGTGCCATCTCCTGGACTCTGTTGCTCTGCAGACCTCTCGGGAAGCGCTGCTTTGTGTAGCCAAATTTCTGAAGAGGAAGGATCTCGAGCAGATGCTGAAGACAGAGCAGCCATTGAAATTTGGCGAGTGCTTGGTAAGGATGGCCATGAAGCCCCAGTCCCCGATGGCCCGAGTGTGGGGCTGGCACTGTGCCCCTGCCCACTGCTGCAGCCCCTGTGGGACAGCAGCCTGCGCCCCAGCCGCTGCTGCCTTCCCTGGGGCGTGCGGGCTCCTCTGCAGCTCCTGTGCCCCCGAGCCAGGGTGCCGCTGGAGCCCCGGCCCAGTTGGGCTGTGGGGCAGGGCGGCCAGTGCTGGGCGCAGGCAGCGCCCGGCCAAGGGGCAGAGCCCCAGCCAACCATTCCCTCTGTGCCCTGCTGCTCTCTGCAGCTGGAAAAGGACAAGAGCCAAGTGGCCGAATATGTGCACCAGGCCCTTCCATACCTGGAGAGCCCACAGGAGCCCCTGCAAGAGGCA
>NW_020958399.1:2172-4916 GCF_003031625.1 Empidonax traillii | reverse complement strand
AGCGAGAGTGTGTGAGCTTAGGCTGGCCGGTTGCTTCTTCGCATAATCATCTCACTGAAGAGCAACGAACCCTGGAGCTGGACTGCTCCTTTCCTTGACACACCGAACCGTGTCAGTGGGATGCCCTGGGGCTGCAACCCCACATCCCGATGCCATCCTCCTTCCCAGTGGCTCCATGTGGGAAGGCAGACCCTGGCACTGCTGACCATGTTGGACCTGGGCAGAACCACAAACTCTGTCCATGCTCCTTCTCTTTGCCAGGAAATTGTTTCATTTTCGGGGAAATAAACCAGTAAAAATGGAACAGATGAGAGGTTTCCTCGAGAGGGCAGCAGCTTGCAAGGGAAACTGTCCCATGTAAGAAACTCTTTCCATTTCAGGGCACTTGGGGGGAGTGGTTCACAGACCCTTTCCAGAGAGGGAGAGCTGCCAAATTCCCACCTCCCCTCAGCCCCCAGCAGCGAAACAAGGTGCAAACTTGGCCCCTGAAGGCTTTCTGTCCTCTTCTGCTTCTGCCCTTGCTGTCTGCTGGAGGTGGGGACACGAAGGGGCCCTTTCTGCTCCCCTCCCACGCTTAAATTGCCTGCCCCAGAGAGAACCTTCTGTGTCAGAGCTCTGTCCAGATGCAGCAGGTAGAATGCTCTTTCCCCTTCCCAGCAGATGGGCAGGAGAACAAAACCCCAACTTTCCTACCACGAGTCGTAGCCAGAGAATGCAGCGGATGAGTTACCAAACCCATCTCCAACATATCACCCTTTTTTGTTTTATAACTTAAAATTAAAATTAAAAGATTTGTGTATATTGTGATTTGTAGTACTAAACATGAAGTTATAATAACTTGGGAAAATAAGAACTTGGTATACCTTCAAACTTTTTAATACCTTAAAGGCTTTCAAGCTATCACACACTCACTCTCTCTCACTTCATTCACGGAGGCCTCCTTTCATTCACACAAGCACACACTTGAATTCACCTTGCAACGATGATAAATGAAATTTGATAATCTACAAATTATAATGTTCATTTTCATACTAAAACCTAAGACATGCGTGTCTTTAAAGTAACTGTATGTTTAAAAGACTAAAAAGTGTAACAAAAACAACAAAAAAATTACTATAGACAAAAGATAAAAAAGGTAGTTATGGATATTTTTATTCCCCCTTTTCTCTTTATAAAAAGGAGTGGAATATGAAAAAATGTTTGACAAGATGTTAGTAATAGATGTGAAAAAGATAGTATATTTTATGTTTATTTTAGACAATGCTTTATCAACTTGCCTTGATGTTATTATGTTTAAGGCCTTTAATGTAAATATATAAGGTAAGGATCAAATAATAAAATCAGAGGTAAAGCTTTATATAAAAATGGTTATCCATATATAAAATAACATACCAGAAATAAGTATTTAAGTGTACAAAATTACACAATTAAAAACCAGCACTTGCTGTGTAATTCATCACTGTTGCAACATGAGTGCCTTCTTATCTTCTCCGGAGTGAAATTAGGGTTGGCGGATGTCCCACAAACTTTTGAGTTTGTGTCCTGTATACAAAAACTTAATAAAGGTATTATTAACAAAATATATAAACATAATTATTATTAATGAAATATACAAAACATAATTATTATTAAACTCAAAAGAGTACCTGCAAAATTATAGTATAGTCATGACTGCATTTCGAGTACTCAAATTATTAGCATGCTTTAGGAAATAGTCTGCAATTAAAACTATTTACAAATATCACGACCCCTTGCTGTTGATTTTAAAAGTAGATGTTTCTCAGTATCTGCGCATTGACGGGTGGTTGAATGAAGAATCAGCTATGGCGTTTTATGACACCTCCTTTTTCGCAGTGCAGTGCCATCCTCCAAGATGCTCTGCCCTGGGCAAATCCCAAAACAAACACAAACACCCCTTAGTGTTATTTTTCCATAGCCAAGCCCTCTCATGGATCACGGATTTACACCACTCTTCCTTTCCACCAAAGCATCGAGGGGCTGAGCACCCCGATTCCTTCCTTGTTCCAACCCACAGGTGGTGGGAGCACCTCTGGGTGACCCTGGCACACTTGGAACAGGCTTGCACGGGGCATCCCAACTTTAGAGTGAGGTGGTGCAGCTCTTGAGCACAGCTTGGGGAAACTGTCCACATGAGGAAGAAATGGTTTGGGGAATGGTGTTCGGGGCAGTGCTGGGCATGGGAGGTGGGGAGAAGTGCTGGGGTCAGGCTTTGTGACCTCGAGTGAGGATGATTGTGGAAACCAAATTCATCCTGTCAGCAAGCCAAGGTTTGCTGAAAACGAGTCCCCTCCTTAGGGTTAACTTTGTCCTAAAACTGTGAGGTTACATCTGTGGCCCCAGTACTTGAGAAGATCTGGTGACAATCTCTCCATTTTCCATCAATTCCTTTGCCTCAAACCGGGAGGCAAACATGTTCAACCCCTCGCCAGACAGAAATAGGGCTCATGAGCCTGATTTTGGGGACAGGTGGGCAGGACTGGGGATGGGAATCAGAGCCACAGAAAGGCCACGGCAGAGGCGTGGTTCCACCTCTGAAATAGCACATGTGCTGGTAAATGCCATTTGAGCACATTCTGGGCTATTTCATAGGATATAAGCAGAGATATAGATGATTTGTAGCATGCATATTGAACCCTGTTTTGTGTCTATATTGCATATTTTAGATATCCTGCAGCTGTGTCAGGGGAAGGTTAGGCTGGATCTCAGGGAAAGGTTCTTCCCCC
>NW_020958399.1:0-1855 GCF_003031625.1 Empidonax traillii | reverse complement strand
AACCCTGTTTTGTGTCTATATTGCATATTTTAGATATCCTGCAGCTGTGTCAGGGGAAGGTTAGGCTGGATCTCAGGGAAAGGTTCTTCCCCCAGAGGGAGGTTGGCACTGAACAGGCTCCCCAGGGCAGTGGGCACAGCCCCAAGGCTGCCAGAGCTCAAGGAGAGTTTGGACAACACCCTCAGGGATTGGGTGGGATTGTTGGGTGTCCTGTGAAAAGCCAGGAGTTGGACTGGATGATCCTTGTGGATCCCTCCCAGTTCAGGATATTCTACGATTCTGAGGTATCTCTTTCTGTTCACACGGTTTGCTCTGAATAGCAGGGGAGTTTATAGGGAGAAGGGAGAAAGAAACTGCCCTAAAACTATGAAAAGCCTAAGCAAAGCCTCCCCTGCAGTGCCTGCCCAGGGCAGTAGAAGGAACCCCCTCAGTTGCCGACACAGTTGCAGTGGGAAGGGCACGGGGCCTCCACAGAAGCTGGCACGGGCTCCTTGGGAGAAGTTGCTTAGTTTTTGAGCTGTGTCTAAAGTTCATGTCCAGCTGTCTTAGATTCTTTGCCAGATCCAGGCCACGACCGGACACAAAAACAGGACCGTGCCCGTGGTCGTTTCCCCAGGGCAGCACAGGTACCTGCAGCCATCGCCTCCTGGGCTGGGCCTGCTGTCCCTGCTCAGCCTGGCACTGCTGATGGAGCTCTCCATGGCACATCATCCTCTTCCCTGCTCTCCATTCTCCTGCAGGCCTTTCTGAAATTCCTGGACATTCAGCGTAGAAAGACCAGGACCTCACCAGCTGAGGCCATGGCACAGGCTGACACCAGGCTGACTAAGATGAAGGCAAAGCCTGATGTCGGCACTGCACCAATTGATCGTAAAAGCAAGTCTGTCCCTGCGTTGAATAATCACACAAGAAACTCTGACACCACACGGAATGATCAAAGAATGAAGTCTGACACTGATAAGACTGATGACACAACAAGCACTGACACCCCATCGATTGATGGCATGGCAATCTCTGACGCCGTGTTGACCGATGAAGCCACAAACTCTGACACTGCACTGCCTCATCTCACTGCGGAGGTTGCCACTACAACAACAACTGTCAGCACTGACTCCACGCCCAGTGACAGTCCGATTGATTCTCCCATTTGGGATTTTTTTGGGGAGAATGGTGTCGCCAGTCCAAAGCAAGTAAGCAGCCTGTGGCCAGGGCTCAAGCCACCCTAGGTTGGTGTGGCCCCTCAAGCCGGCTCCCCTGGGCCCACTCAGCCTTTGAGGCCAGCACAGTCTGGTGGAAAGGGCAGCATTTCTGGGGGAAACCTGGCAATTGGCTTCCTCTGGCAGTTCTCCCACTCTTCCCCATTCCCGCCCTCCCACTCTCCCCCATTCCCCCTTCTGGGACTTGGTGACCCAGAGCACAAGAGCAGGATCGTGGCCATGACTGGTGGCGCTTTATAGGCCAGGTACCATCAGCCATCCCCACCTGCTCAGCGGACACCACCATTGGAGCACTTGATGGGACATCCCTCTCTTCCCTGCCTTACTTTCTCCCATAGATGTTTAGGAACTTCACAGGCACTCAACATAGACATACCCACACCACGCTGACTGGGGGCACGGGGAAGGCTGCTGTCAGCATCAGGCCAATTGACACCATGCCCCCTCAGAGCCTGGCTGATGCTCCTGGTCTGGACTCTTCTGAGGAGAAAGTTGTCTCTGCAAAAGTAAGCAGCCTGAGGCAAGGGATCATGTGGACCCTCAAGATGGGTCTGCTGGGCCCCCTCAGCCTTTGAGAACAGCACAGTGTGGTGGGAAGGGAAGCACTTCTTGGGAGAAGCTGGGCAAGTTGCTCGCTC
>NW_020958398.1:0-14414 GCF_003031625.1 Empidonax traillii | reverse complement strand
GGGAAGGAACCTTCAACCCAAAGACTTTCTTCCTTACTGTTTAATTTGGACTCTCATTTGAAAAACAGAAAAAAAGCTTAATGGGTTTCCTAATAGTGATTAAGGGTTAAGTGAATGTATATTTATGTGATCTGGCTGAGAGATTCAAACAGAGAAAGGTATCTTAGGTTTTGGAAGCCTTGGCAAAAAAAAAAAAAAAATCTGGAAGCTTCCTTTCAAAATCTTTATTTTTCCACTGGCCTTTGCAGAACTATCCAAGTAGTGGATCAACTTGTGAAACACTAAAAAAACAACTGAAGGATTTATATTTACATGGCAGTAACGTAAAATCATGCCTCCTTTCTTTCCAGTTTGTACTGTTCTTAAAAAGAAATAGTAAGACAGATAAAGAGATGGGCTTTGAAGCTCTAACTCAGATGTCTATTTACAGAGTCTCAGCCTCCGAAGGGAAAACATTTGGGCTAGGAATCACTGGAAGGAAGGCTGTCAAGAGCTTTCCCATCGATTTCGACAGGATGCCTAGCTGCATTTTGATTCCCCAAAGAGGCAGAAGCATTCTGTCAAATACTTTTGAATCTCCAAGGCCTGGTTTGGGTTGTCAAGGAACATCCTCACTGAAATCACACTGGTGCATTCGCACCTTGAAAAATGCATCCTGCTTCTGCCAAATTTCAATAGAGGCACAGGAGTGGTCATCCTTCAGGTGAAGGTTAAAGCAATGTTACTGGGCTTTTACCCCAAGCAGCAAGAGTAGCACAGCTGGGCTGAAACAAAGTTCAAGTACCTGCAGTTGCTTATGAGGTTTGCTAGATTCCCAGGAAGACGTGTCACAGTTTTCAAAAAGGGAAGGGAGCAGACCAGTGTCAGGGGTTTTTGTGGCTAGCTTGTAGATGTTAGAAGAAGCTAGCGGGGGAAGCTGGAAGGTTAGGTTCAAGCTATGACGCAGCCCAAGAAGAGCCACACAACACATGTCTGAACACCTTCCCAGCCAAGGGCTGATCCAACTTTATTAACACAAAATGGTGGGTTTTATAGGGTTAGGTAGAGAAGGGTCTGGAAGGTGGGTGGAGATGGGGCGGAGCATGCAAATCTGCTAACAATGGTTGGATGAGGGTAAATGAATAAACATTAGGAGGCAGGGACAAGGGAGGGGACAACCGGGGGAAACATGATTGGTCAGTACCACCTGGTACACTGACCAATGGAACACTGTCTCTATGCCTGCTAGGCTTCAAGTCCATGAGGGAAAAGTAGGAGAGACAACCTACTACTAGGTTTTATGATTTTAACAAAGCTACCAAGACAAAGTCCTCAAATATTGGTATTGTCACAGGCAGTGGTGTTGACAGGGTTGTTCTTCCAGTCTTCAAACAAAATCTCTTCTTTCCCTTGATTCTTCCACAGAGAATATGCTGTCTCCATTTCCTCGTGGTCTTTTTCACCTCCAGCATCTCCTCCTTTCTTGTTTTTTTAAATGAGCTGGAAATACACGCTTAGTAATGACTGCTTTTAGGTATGAAGAGAGATAAGTGAAAAATGCAGAAAGACAAATTAAACATACTTGTTTTAGCCAATTTGGAAGCGAGGGCAACCGTAGCCCATCAAAAATATCAGTGGAATAAAAATTTTCAGGTGCATGTGCGGCCTTAACCAGATTTCTTAATCCAGCAATCCCATAAAAAACATAGCGACTAGATGATGAGGGATCATAAAAGCTGAAACAACAGAAATTTTCAAATTCCTGATAACCAGGGCTTTGAGTCAATAAAAACAGATCGATAGCAGCTTGATAATTTAAAGAAATTTCAGTAAACACCAAGGAATTTTCCACTAATTTGTTAATGGTAATGCTAACATAATGAGCCTCTTTTGTAATCCAACATCTTATATGTTCTAAGGTGTTGAGAGCTGATGGAGTCTCTATGGTTGCAGGAATTGGAATTTGGGGATTACATTTAGTTGAATTTTGTATTCCCCCAGTTGTCATAAGAGGTGGGTGTTTCAAAGAAATAAATTTGGCTAAATTGAGTAATGTTAATTTCCCTACTGTACACGGTTCTCCCACTGAGTGCGAGGGAATGTGAGGCCAAGCTCTGTCTCCACATAGCAGGAATTGCCCTGCAGGTAGGTTCCAAGGCTTCTTGTGGTGTTCAGTGCGTAACCATCCGTTGCTAGTATAGTCCTCACACCACAAGGAAGCGTTTCTATAAACTGGGGAGTTAGGTGTAACATTAATATTTGCTTTGGATAAGTGATGCTTTTTGAACCTAAAACAGATTTTAGCTTTCACTGAACCAAGGAATTCTATTTCTGGGGATTCCGAATCTATGGTTGTATAGGTTTTGAGAAGCCAGAGAGTATCGGATTCTTGGGGTAGGCCAATTATGTTGAACTTAAGAGGGTCATTAATATCTGAAGTAGATAAGCATAAGGAGTCAGTATTCATGCTTTGTGATAACTTTACCCATATATTCCCTTTTTTGGATAAGGCCTATGGCATGGGGTCTCCTAGTGGTCTTTCACAGGTGGGAGGGATGATGGTGATGATGAGGATGGTGATGGTGTAGATGAAGAGATGGGTTCGTTGTAGACGCGGTTCCTCTTGGATGGCACCCATAACGGCCCTGTATCTGTTAAAAGGCAAGCGTGTCCCTTCCCCCATGTAATTAGAGGGAAGGGACCTCTCCATCCATTAGTTATTAGGTCTTTAAAAAGAACTTTAGCTTTGGATATGATTTTTGATGGATCCTGAGAAAAATGTTTCTGCACTGGTATAAAATCATTCTCCTGACGGTTGAGATAATTTAATACATTCATAGCTTTTGATAGTTTCTCTTGGGGAGTGAGATCTTTTCCTACCCTTTCTTGCTTTTTAAGCACGTTTTTCAATGACTGGTGGTCATGTTCTACTATTCCCTGTCCCGTAGGGTTATGAGGGATGCCAGAAGTATGTTTGATGCCCCATTGGGAAAGAAAAGTTTTGGTGCCTGAGGACACGTATGCAGGTCCGTTGTCAGTCTTGATTTGATGTGGCACTCCCATGTATGCAAAAGCTAGAGTCCAATGTTTTCTAGCATCCCGACTTTTTTCACCAGAATGTGCTGTGGCCACCAGGAATTTGGAGAACGTATCAATTGAAACATGGACATATTTTAATCTACCAAATTGAGGAATATGAGTCACATCAGTTTGCCAGATTCGTAAGGGTTCCAGTCCTCTGGGGTTAACCCCAGCAGGCTGGAGGGGAGTAACTTTTTGGCAGTCAGAGCATGCTCTGACTATCTCTTTAGCCTGATTTTGGGTAATTTGGAACTGGTTTTGTAAAGCTTTAGCATTCTGATGGAAAAAATCGTGGGAGATGCGCGCCTGCTCCAATTTCTGGGGGAGAACAGACGTACCCACCAGAAGATCAGCACGGCGATTTCCCTCAGCCACGGACCTGGAAGGGTAGAATGAGAGCGGATATGAGTTATAAAAAATGCATGGTTTCTATGTTGAATTAAGTAAAGCAGATGTTTAAAAAGAAGGAAAAGTTATTGATTTCTGACCTGTTTAAGGTAAGCATTTTCCGCTCTCTGGACCACACCTACAACGTAAACCGAATCGGAGATGATGTTTAGTTCTGCCTGATTGAAAATTTGGAAAGCTCGAACAACGGCAGATAACTCCACAATTTGGGAAGATCCCTCTACCTTATGAATATCCTGTTCCCAGGTTCCATTAGCACACCAGACTACCACAGCATTTCCGGTTTGTCCGGAGCCGTCTGTGAAGACTGTGAGTGCTCCTGGAAGTGGTACTGAGGATTGAATGAATTTAGGTGCAATTGGAATTAGTTTAAGTTTCTGTAATAATTTGAGATTAGGTGGGTGAAATTTCACCTGTCCTGTAAAATTTGCTATTGCCAACTGAAAGTCAAGACAAGTTATCAACAATTGTTCTAGCTGTTCAGATGTCACGGGGAGGAAGATGGTGTGAGGTTCTTCCCCGGACATCTCCCAACACCAAATTCGCCCTTCATAGCAAACCTTAGATAGAAGTTCTGGTAATGTCACTAACGTTTTGCCAAATTGGTAGGGTAGGAAGATCCACTCCCACAGGAGAAAATCATTGTTAGATGGAACAATTTGGCCAATTATACCAAATGGTTGCTTAGGCCCAAGGAGGATGACTAGAACTGGTGACAAACCTGGAATTTTCCTGTCACTCTAAATGTTAGAAAGTTTAAGTTCAACCTTTTGTAAGGCTTCCCTCGCTTCTGGGGTTAAAGAATGAGGAGAGTTTAGGTCAGCATCCCCACTGAGAAGTTGAAAGAGTGGATGGAGTTCATCAGTGGAGATGCCTAGTTGTGGTCTGACCCGATTTATGTTGCTAGCAACTTTTGGAGGTCGTTCAGTGTCTGTATATTATAGGAGATGTGCAGTTTTTGAGGTGTTATAGATTTTTGCGAGATTTGCCAGCCGAGATAGAGTCATGGGGAAGCCCACTGGATCTTTTCGCCAGAGATTTGCAACTGGAAGGTCTTAAGTTCTGAAATCACCGCATTTAGTGTACTTTTAACCTCAATTTTACTTTGAGCACAAATCAGAATATCATCCATACAATGGTAAATTATCGAATTGGGATTTTGGCGCCTGATTGGTGAAAGAATTTTTGAAACATATAATTGGCAGAGTGTAGGAGAATTTCTCATGCCTTGTGGTAAGACCTTCCAGGCAAATCTCTGGTTAGGCTCCCCTGCATTTACCGATGGAATTGTAAACGCAAACTTTTCAACGTCATCAGGGTGCAGATGTATTTGAAAAAAGCAATCCTTAATACCAATGACGACTAGGGGCCCCTCCCAGGGTAACATTGACAGGGACGGCATGCCTGGTTGGAGTGGTCCCATAGGCTCTATGACCTCATTGATCTTTCGAAGGTCTTGTAATAACCGCCATTTACCTGAGGACTTTTGAGTAACAAACATGGAGGAGTTCCAGGGATTCACAGTGGGGGTTATATGGTCTAATTTTAATTGTTCCTCCACCAACTGGTGGAGGGCAAGCAGCTTTTTAGATGGTAGCGGCTACTGGTCTACCCCTATTGGTGTAGATGTTTTCCATTTTAAGGCGGGTAGCAGCTGCTCCCCAGTGGCCACCTCTATAAATTTGCTTCTATTTTTGTCCCCCACTGTGACATGATGTCCCTCCCCCATAAGGTCTACCATAGGTAATGGTAGAACTAACGGCTTGCAACTCGCTGTTTTTCCATCAGAGTCAGTAAAAAAGACAATCAGTTTACTTCGTCTAGGCTTTTGCATTCCCCCCACCCCTGAGACACTCAGCCATGTATTTTCCAGAGGCCAGGTGACAGGCCAATCATGAGAAGCAATGATGGTTTATATCTGCTCCGGTGTCAAGAAGTCCAGAAATTGTTGTTTCTCCTGCAGGTGAAGTAACAGTAACAGCCATAATAGGTTGTTCTGCCTGGACAGTTTGTATCCAGTTAATACTCGCTTCTTCTGGTGGTGGTGTACAAAGTTGCTTTAGGGAGAGAAGAAGACCTACAGGTTCAGCAACTGAGATTTCGGAGGGAGGAAAGGGAGTATGAACAGTTATGAAAATGTCACCATCAGTAAAATCAGTAATTAGTTCTGTCTCTACTACGATCCCTTTTTCCGTAGCTTCTTCGGAAGGGATGAGTAAGTATTGATGATCCTGGCATAAAGACCTTGCAGGTGTTACTGGAATTGTGGTTTCTTCAGAGCCGAGGGTGAGGGTTGGAACACATATGTGTAGAGGTATTTTGGAGATATTATTTAATGGAGTTCGTGTATCGTTAAGTTGGAGTCGGATTGTGTCCTTGTGAAGGTGGGCTGGCAGTGGCACTGATGCTGGAGGGAGGCATTTCTGCATAAGGCATACCTCCAAAATTCCCACCTTCTTTAGCATGTTTTTTCATTAGTGCCCGCCACTCTGCTTCAAAGGCAGAGTATTGTAGAATGGGCAGCCAGGCCATTGCTATTAAGCAGATGTCATTAAGTGTAAGAGTGAACGCTTGGAAAAAGGAGTCCATAAGTCCCATAGTAAAAGGTGAGTTTAACCCGTGGTCAGTTATAGCCTTTTTAACATCTTTCATGATTGGGTAGGAAAAAGGCCTCCATTCAGGAGGTCCTCTATCAGATGTGTAAACTGGAAAGGCATAAAGAATTTCTAGATCTCCTGCCAAAATTGCTTGATCTTGAAAGCTTTTCCAAGCACGTTCATGTGCTTCCACTACCTGGTGTGTGACATCTATCCAGGGCCCTGGTGTTAAGTGGCCCTGGATAGGCGTGGCAGCTGCAAAAACGTGTTTGTCACCAGTGTCTTCAGTGGATGTACCTGCCTCAGATACTGAGGTACTTTTATGTTCAGTGTGTTTTGTACTAGAGATGTTAAAGGTGTAGATGTATGAGTACTAGATGCTGTGATGGAGGCTTTTCTGAAGGTAAGCCTTTTGGTAGGTGTAAGTGGCTTGTGTTTTGCTTGCTTGATTATACTGGTAAGAGGAGGTGGTGTAGTGATGCGAGCTTGTTCCTCTTCCTCTGCATCAGTGATGTTTTCTGTGGATGATGTCTGTGTATAAGATGTTGTGAGTGTTTTAGGTGATGGCTGATGAAATGAAGTAGTGGTTTGAGTGGAAAGTGAATAGTGGAATTGAAGGGATTTCAGGGAAAGCTGCCAAAAAGCCGCAGGTGGTACCAGGTCCTGCTCCTCGGCCGTTGGAGCAGGCCCGTGCGGCATCGGCAAAGGTGGTGGCAGATAGGAGGGCATAGGTATTGTGTCAGTTTGAGGTGCTGGTAAGGATGGGTAGGCCTCAGACCCTGGTGCGTGGGCGGTGCCATGACACCGGATGTTTACTAGGTCTGAACTGGTAGGTGAGTTCTGGAGGGGGCGTGGTCAGCGCCATGTTTGAAAGGAGGGGGAGTGGTTGATGTGATGATCTGGTGGGTGGAGAGTGGTGTTGGTGGCATCATGTGGTGGGAGGTGTATGCTGGTGGGTCCACCCCCTCACCCTCCCAACAATCCCTTAGCTCCTCCCTGCTGCAGCTGTCCGAGAAGGTGATGTCTCCTGACACAGGGTAATTCGCCGCCATGCATGCAGTGATCCGAGTCCCCGCCGCCATTTTGCCTCCCTGCACCCAAGGTGGTATTGCCCTCCATCTTGTGGGGTGCTGAAGGTGACACAGTTGCCGCCATCCTGAGACTGGGGAATAGCTGCTTTCGGGGTAGAATTCATCTGAGCAGCTTTTTCCTTGGCTTGCAGTAGCATTAAAATCAGTCTCTACGCTATTAATCCTTTCCTGGCTAATTTGTCCCCTTTTTTTTCAGCTTTCCACATTGCAGAGCCAATTTTGTCCCAGTGTTCGAGAGTTATTTCTTCAGAGACACGGGTTTTATGTAAATGAAGCCAAGCAGCCAGTGCTTTTAATGAAGCCTTATCATACTTGTGGCCATGTATTTCAGTCAAGGTACGGATTCTCTTATAAAGCAGCCTTTCTGGCTTGCAAAGTGCTGAGCCCATGATTTGGAGATGGCACAGCCGAATGAAAGAACTTGGGAGTTTGGATGTGGGGACAGAGGGTAGGGAATGCCCTGGACGCTCACCTCTCCCGATGAACGCCTGCGCTGACCGGTGAGGGGGGACGCGATGCCCAGTCTCGTCCGGGGAAACTGCCGGAGCTGCAGGGTCTCTTGTACACCCCTGCAATTGTTGCCCAGTTGAAGCCATGCAGATCCTCTTGGAACAGAGAGTCCACAAGCTAGCCCCACATGTTGGGCTCCATTTGTCACAGTTTTGAAAAAGGGAAGGGAGCAGACCAGTGTCAGGGGTTTTTGTGGCTAGCTTGTAGATGTTCCACCTAGCGGTGGAAGCTGGAAGGTTAGGTTCAAGCTATGACGCAGCCCAAGAAGAGCCACACAACACATGTCTGAACACCTTCCCAGCCAAGGGCTGATCCAACTTTATTAACACAAAATGGTGGGCTTTATAGGGTTAGGTAGAGAAGGGTCTGGAAGGTGGGTGGAGATGGGGCAGAGCATGCAAATCTGCTAACAATGGTTGGATGAGGGTAAATGAATAAACATTAGGAGGCAGGGACAAGGGAGGGGACAACCGGGGGAAACATGATTGGTCAGTACCACCTGGTACACTGACCAATGGAACACTGTCTCTATGCCTGCTGGGCTTCAAGTCCATGAGGGAAAAGTAGGAGAGACAACCTACTACTAGGTTTTATGATTTTAACAAAGCTACCCCGACAAAGTCCTCAAATATTGGTATTGTCACAGGCAGTGGTGTTGACAGGGTTGTTCTTCCAGTCTTCAAACAAAATCTCTTCTTTCCCTTGATTCTTCCACAGAGAATATGCTGTCTCCATTTCCTCGTGGTCTTTTTCACCTCCAACAGACATGCTGTCATCCATTCAACCAGAACATAAACAGGCTTAATTAGCAGAGGATTGGCAAGAGACCATATTTCTTTTCAGCATGAGCTCTGCTTATGAGGAGTCACTTGAGGACTTTTGAAAAGCCATTTATCCATAAGAAATCTTGGAGAAATTACAAGGGAGCTTTTCAGAAGCCCTCCTCTTGCTGTTAGGTTATTAATAACATTTGCTTCCTGGGTCACTACTTCTCTTGCATGGTGAGTGGGTGCCTTCTTGCAGCTGCAAGAAGTACTGGGTCCAAATTGATGTTTGCTGAGATTTAGCTTTCCTGCCTCTCTCTGGAAAGATGGCAGAGTTCAGCTCTTGCCTTCCTTCCCACTGCAGCCTTTGCTGCTCCTGCTTCGAGGTGAAGGAATAAGCACTGAGTGGCAAAACTCCACCTTATTAGAAACTTACTAGACAGTTTAACAGGCTCTAAATCATGTCTCTCACTCCAGAAAGAACATAGACATCTATAGAGAGAGTGCAGGGTGCCAGGACAATGAATAAAATGCTAGGAATTCCATTGTATAAGACAGTCAGCAGTAAAGATGCATTTCTATGCTCTTAAAGGAATCAGTTCCAGATGAAATTTAGGTTGTTCTGGATGGCACTGTCTGCTCTATCTCCATAGGATGTTTAAGAAGTGGAGCATGTTCAGGGAAAGATAGGGAGTTTGGAACAAACAGGTTGAATTTTAAAGGTTCTTTTGACTGATGTTCAGCTCAATGGTCCTTTATAATTCTGGCATTTCTGTGTCTGGTTGTGAGTTTAAAACTGTTTTCTTTCTTTTCTTTAAATTTTTTTTCTAAGCAAAAGAAAGGGTGGCCATGATAACAGGTAGAAAAGAAGATGACTGGGCACATCGCTTCTTCCTTACTCTACCAGGAGACCTAAGGGACAACCATTTAGAGAGAGGAGTTTAAAAAACAATTTAAAAGCAATTTTTTGTATTCCATTCAAATTACAATGAAACCTCAAGGGGAGGGTGTGGGTACCAGACCAAATACAAGCAGTAGAATAAAAACAAAAGCAATAGGGATGATTTTTTCCTTTAATAATTAAGAAGTAATTCGTCCGTATCAATACAGCATAACAAATAGCTCTATTCCGAAAGATTTATCCTGCACAGCCAGTTGCTTTCATTGCAGTCATAGATAATCTGAAGACAGCTCTGCCTAGGCTACCAATCTTGAGCTACTGGAACAGATTGTTACACAAGTCTCTACATATTCAAGTTATGTCCTAGAACTGGTTCTATTCTGCTCTCAAAAGTGCATTTACTTAGTGAACCGGTTGCTGACCATTTGGGATTTGTGTTTGAGCCTTTGGGGTCTCCTATAGTTTTGGCATCTGTCAGCTTCTACTCTCAGGGATCTCTGTTGCCCTTCTCTGGTCTTCCTCATCAGCCTTCAACATGTCACTTCTGAATAACACAACTATTGTTTTGTTAGTGCTGCCTAGTCCCTCTACAAAAATAATGGTCCATTAGGAGATACAGATATATGGCAGTATCGTTGCTGTGCTAAAAAAATTGGTTTGCAACAGACACATTAGTCTGTCACAGAATACTGTTACTGCCAAGAATAAGCGAAGTTAAGACATCAGACCTTTGTATAAAGATCAAGACTATCTAGAGATTTCAGTAATGACAACTATAACTTTGGAAAGACTGTCAGGCAGTACAGGAGGATAATTAACTTCAGTGGTTAAGCCAAAATCTCCTAGAGGCTGGGAAATGACCTAATGTTAGACTGGGTACATTACCCCATGCTCTTTGATGCCCACAACAGCAGCTCTGAAAGGTGCCCAGTACCACTTTCTGAGGTAACTCAGGTCTGGTTCCTTGGGGCAGCTGCTGCTGTGCTCTGATTGTGTCTGATGGAGCAGATCAGCTGGGGCCTCCTGCCAGGTCTCCTGTTGCTTTGAGATAGGTGAGGGGATAGGAGCCAGCTTGTGGAGTACCCTTGGGTTTAGCCAAGAAGAAAGAGTTACAAAGAGGCTTAACCAGTCTGTAAGCAGCTATATGGGAAATGAAGGCTTTGTAATACTCCCTAGTACAGCAAGCTGAGGTATAAAAAACATCCATCAGCAGGGAGGTGATGCCAAACACAGCAAGATCAAAATAGCCAAAACACTCTGAAAATGACAGCAGCCAATCACTGGAGCAGTTTGCAAAATGGTGGATTCTCCATCATTGCATAGAGATTGTGAGTTTTCTCCTCGAAAATATATTTTTATTCACTCAACCACTAACTGAGGATTATGTGTTGCGTAGCTGAGACCAGCCAATCCCAGTGGTCCCTTCCAGGTGTGACATCCCTGCCTGCTGCTTTGACTCTCTGACTTCTCAGTAAAACTGAGAACATTAAGTCTGAGTTTTTCTGAGTTTCATTTTAGTTCTCCTCTCTAGGAAGCATGTTTCACTGAGCACTGGAGTGCTGGCCAGACAAGAAGACTTATACTTGGGAAGAGAAAGGTCTTTGAGCTTCATCCCTTGCAGGGTCAGTCTCTCTGCACTTGTTATTTCTACTTGCTCTGTGCTTGCTCATCTATGCAGTCAGAACAGATATGTAAAGCTTTAAGCTTGTGGCCTATTCTACCCTCCTCCATTACAAGGAAACAAAGGTGTAGCTCCAAGTGTTTGTTGTAGAAACTGCTTCATACACAAAACCCAGTGGAAATCCTGCTGGCACGGAATAAGGCTTGGCCTGGGTAAAGGATTTGCTCTGCTTCTGCTGTCGACATTAAAGGGCATTTGCATTGACTGTGTGATGTTGAAGTGAAAGTTTTATTAGGGATGTGTATTCGCTGCTGACTTGTGCTGCTTCATGTGTCTGTCTCCATGCTTGGCTGAAGGAGGAAGAAGGCAGACAGTGGCACCTGGGGAAAAAAAGGTACGAAGAGAGAAGTGGGGTCATCAAGGACCCATTTATTTTGGTGGCAGGGCTCTGTGAAAAAAACCGAGCTGGATGTAGAATGGAAACAGCATGTGGGGATTAGAATGTACAGTGCCCAGCCTAGAAGGTTTTTGTCTCCCTGTTTGCTGGGCTGGCAGACAGTGCTATCAGACCACGGGGTGGCAATATTTAGACTCAGTGTGCAGAAGTTAGCCATTTGAGGGAGTCATGGTGTGCTCAGTGTGCGGCAAAGGTAGAAAACAAAATGATTTCAGTTACTGTTCCAATTAATACATTGTGTTCTTTATTGTATTTCACACAAGGCTATCACCTCTCTCTGATGAAAACATCAATATGTCCAAGGATGCGAGTTGTGTCTTTTCTGGCCTTCTTTGTCCTGAGTAAAGTCTGTGTTTATGTATCATATACTGTATCTTTCCCATCAGGAAAAATAGCCACCTTTGGGTGGAAATATGTTTATATGCTGGTTCCTATGAAATAATGATGCTCAATAGCAGAGTCAAAACTTCATGACAGAGTTAAAGTCTTTGATTTTGTGGAATAAAATGTATTTCTTTTTCTTTTTTTTTTCTTCCCCTTCCCCCCACCATTTGATAGCAGAACTACAAGGCAAAACTAGTAGACCAGTGGTAAAAAGCTTTTGCTAATGATATCAAATGAATAATCTTTTGCTAGTAAATAGGAATGGGACAAGAAATAGATCACTGTCTTTCCTTAAACTAAGAGCACAAATCAAAGTTTAAACCCCTACTCCCCCCCCGCCCCTTTTGTGTTTACTTTTGATTTTGGCAAACTAATGTCCATTGTTTAATTTTGTTGATGCAGAAAAAATAAGGGTGCAAGTAGGTTTAAGCTGTATTTAATTTTGCTATCTGTCATACATACATGTTGTTATAACCTGGATGGAGAGAAGGTGCTGATAGCTGTAAGCACCCTGACAGCTTTATTTCCATCCTGAAACACATGAATGTTTGCTTGTGCTTACATACCTCAGGGAAGAACTTAGTGTTGCTTAATAAAGGCCAAAAGTTTTATTAGCTATTCAGTCTTCAAACAGTCTTTCATGCAGTGGGGAATAAAATAAATATTCTACTGAGCTAAACAGTAGAGAAGTTATTGCGGATGGTGACAGAGTTGAATCGCGCTGTAAAAAAAAAAAAAAAAGGCAGTATATAAACAGAAACTCATATATTTTTTTTATGTGCTTGGTCTTTGTTCCCTTAGTGAGAACCCCGCCACAGATCAAGGGTTTCACCTGAGGATGAAAGGGCATCTCTCAGCTGGCTGGCTACCTCAGGCATCCCTGAATATTCAGCATCCTGTGAGAACTTAGCACAGTTACTGAACTGGAAAAATAACCCATTTCTTAAAGCTGTAGGTTTGTATCCAAGAGCTGGTGAGCTAGCTGAGTTTCACTGGAAATCTGCTGTTTAGTTGTGGCTGTCATTGTGAGGTAGTTAATTGGTTTTTTTGTCCCTTGTGAGTTTATATAAAATGTCTGCTGCTTTAAAGAAACATTGTATGAAATGGAATAGTACAATGTTTTGCTATTTACATAGAATAGGCTACTTCATTGAAGAGCTCCATTTTAAAAATGGAATAATTGGGGCAGTGGAACATAAATGCAGCTTGACATAACAGAGAAGAAGTACAGGCTGGTGAGGAATTAAAATCTCTCTTCTATTTAAAATGACCAGCACAGCATTTCTTCAGCAGCCATATTCTGACAAGGACTAATATGCTGGGTTTCCACTAGAATTTATTATGTGAATTTACAGAAGAACAGTTCTTGCCCTCTCTTTACAATTTGACCTAGAACTTTACACTACCTTGGTTTCTCTGACTTGCTATTGAACTAGCAAAGCATGAATTTAATAAAAGATGTTTTCAGGCTGAACTCTAAAAGTACAGTGAAAACTGAATTAGGCTTTGCAATGAGGACACTCATTAGCTGGGGTGTCAGGGCAGGCAATATTAACTTAATTTGATATGATATGAAACTGTCTCAAAGTCCCAGTTATATAGACATCCATGGAAGACCTTGTATCAGTATCTCCAGTGTGGCATGCACACTGCTCTGGAGATGTGTTCTGGTCACCCAGCTGGAGGCACCAGTGCTGGAGGGATGAGTCCTGCTCAAGGGGAACCCTCCAGTGGGTGAAGGGAAATATAAATGCTACTTGGTCAGAGCTCTTGCTCTTGGCACAGGGAACATCATTTATCACCATCAGAAGGTGAGTTGTAGTTCAAACACAAAATGGATGCCTTTGGCCAGCGTTAAGTCTGGTTAGGGAGCTGCTGCTTAAGTCATCCAGAACAGGGGAGATCAAGTGGCTCCATCCAGAGAGAGATGCAAAGCCAATCACACTAGCATGACAGGCCCAGCTGTGCTTGCCACCTGCAAACTCTTTGGTCTGGGAGCCTCTGGCAGCAGTTGATTAAAGAGACTCAGAAATTACTTATTCAGAAGTAAGAAATCATTACTCACCGAGAGGTAACGTGGTGTGCAGAGGTGTAGATGCTAAAGAGGGGCCAAAGTATCTGTACTCCTTTTATAGATTGGGTCTAAAGGAGCATCTCCACAGAGCCTTTCATTTTAATGCCGGTGTTTAACTGTATGCCTCAATAATATCCTCTCGGCTGAATTATTGCCATCTCTGGTTGGGAGAGGTTGCTGTTTGCTGCTGTTTTACCCTTGCTGCATCTTCACCAGCCTCTTCCAGCTGAAAGACTTCTTGCTTTCCTATTTCCTGTATGATTTTTATTCTTTTGTGCTATTTCTGATTGCTGTGGCTTTGACAATCTGATCCCTTGCAGTGCACTGTTGTGTGGCTCCCAGAACCCAGAAGTTCCCCATCACACAGCCCAACCTTTTTAATGTGTGTCTCCAGAAGCTGTTTAACTCAGGTATCTTATTTCTATTATTGTTTTGTTTTCCATTTCCAAGCAAATAAAACTTCAGTGCCCAGTTTTCATAAAAGCAGTCGGAACAGCCAGTTCCATTTGCTCCCTGGGCTGCTACAATCTCCCTCCCCATCACTTTC
>NW_020958397.1:12603-14418 GCF_003031625.1 Empidonax traillii | reverse complement strand
GGTGCAAGTGTGGATTTGGGGAGGCCGAGAGGGGTGTCAGGGGGGATTTGGGGGGGCTATGAGGGGGGTTTGGGGGTTCAGAGGGGTTTTGGGGTTCTGGGGGGCTGCCAGGGGGGTTCAGGGGGGTGTCAGGGGGGTTTTGGGGTGCCGTGGACCCCCCTGACCCTCCGTTTCCCCTCCAGCATGGCTCTCTCAACAAGTACCACCACAGCCACCCCCTGCGGGAGCGTGCCCGGAAGCTCTCCCAGGGCATCCTGGTCATCAGGTGAGGGGCAGACACACCCAGAACGGCCCCTGGCACAGCTGGGGGGTCCCTGGGACACCCCCAAACCTCCCTTGCCCCCCTGTGCCCCCCTCCAGGTTCGAGATGCCCTTTAACATCTGGTGCGACGGCTGCAAGAACCACATCGGGATGGGTGAGTGGGGCTGGGGGCAGCTTGGGCGGTTGGGAGGGTGTCCTGGGGTGTTGGGGAGGTTCTGGGGGAGCTTTTGAGGGTTGTGAAGAATCAGGGGGTCAGTTGTTGAGGGTTTGGGGAGGCTGGGGGATGTCGGGGATTTTTGGGGAGGGTCTGTCTGGGGCTTTTGAGGGGTCCAGGGGCAGCGGGGGATTCGAGGGGCATGGCAGCAGAGTTTTGGGGGGTGGGGGTGTTTTGGTGAGTCCCAGGGGTTTTGGGTGGTCAGTGGGGGTCCCCAAATCCTTTGTGGAGGGGGAGGTCTGACCTCTCCCACCCCCCAGGCGTCAGGTACAACGCGGAGAAGAAGAAGGTGGGGAATTACTACACCACCCCCGTGTACAGGTGGGTGTGACACCCTCCCCCTCGAGCTCTGGGGACACCTGGGGATCCCCCCTGGACACCCCCTGAGCCGTGACCCCCCACCCCGGCCCTCCCAGGTTCCGGATGAAGTGTCACCTGTGCGTGAACCACATCGAGCTGCAGACGGACCCCGCCAGCTGCGACTACGTCATCGTCAGCGGGGCCCGGCGCAAGGAGGAGCGCTGGGACCCCCGGGACAGCGCCCAGGCCCCGCCCCCCTGTGAGTCCAGCAGCACCAGTAACCCCAGGAACCCCAGTATGGCCCAGTCCCAGTGTCCCCAGTGAGTCCCAGTGTCCCCCGTGAGTCAGTCCCAGAAAAGAGCGCTGGGACCCCTGGGACAGCACCCAGCCCCCACCCCTCTGTGAGTCCAGTACGGCCCAGTAACACCAGTATGGCCCAGTAACCCCACTCAGGCTCAGTCCCAGCCCCGCTGGTCAGCCCCAGTCACTCCCAGTGCTCCCATTCCCATTCCCGTTGCAGCCCCGGAGCACAAGGAGCGCCTGGCCCTCGATCCCATGTTCCGCCTGGAGCACGGGGTGCAGGACCGGGGGGTCCTGGAGCGTGAGACCCCCACCCTGAGCCGTCTGCAGGAGGCCCAGGACGCCTGGAGGGACGACTTCGGGCTCAACAGCCGCCTGCGCCGGCAGTTCCGAGTGAGGGACCCCCCAGCACCACCCCGGGACCCCCAAAATGCTCCCAGGGGGACTCCGGATCCCCAAATAACCCACCCGGGACCCCCAACCACCCACTGGGGGGGCTTGGGGACCCCCAAAAGCCCAACTCTGGGAGCGCTCTGGGACCCCCACACACCCAGTGCGAGGGTGTCCGGCCCCCCCTCACCCGTGGGGGGTCTCGGCCCCCCCGTGTCCCCCCAGGAGGAGAAGAAGACGCTGCGGGAGGAGGAGGAGGAGGCAGCGGCGCTGCGGGCGAGGGCCGGGCTGAGCATCCCCCTGGTGCGGGAGGAGGAGGAGGATCGGCGCCTCGCTGCCCTGCTCACCC
>NW_020958397.1:0-6424 GCF_003031625.1 Empidonax traillii | reverse complement strand
GCACGGAGGGGGCCGAGGAAGGGAGGTGAGGGGGGCACGGAGGGGACGGGGGGCCGAGGAAGGGAGGTGAGGGGGGCACGGAGGGAGGGCGGGAGGAGCCGCGGGGCTCTGAGGGGACGGGAGGGCTCCACTACGCCCCCCCCCCCGGGGGTTTCTGGAGGGGACACACCCATCGGGGGATCCCGGGAATCTCTGAGGGGTCTCAGGGAGTTCGGGGGGTCCCGGGGGTATCTTGGGCGGTCTGGAGAATCTCGGGGGGGGGGCGGGATCCGAGGGTCTCTCAGGGCGTCTGGGAGTCTCATTGGAGGGTCCTGAGTGTCTCTCGGGGTTCTGGGGCATCTCCCGGGGGGGGTCTCGGAGGGTCTGGGAGGTCTCCTGGGGAGCCCTGGGTGTCTCTCAGGGGCTCCCGGGGGTCTCTGCCGCCCCTCACGCCCTCCGCCCCCCCCCAGGCCGCACCATCGCCCCCAAGAAGCAACGCGTGGTCCAACAGCAGCAGCTGAAGAAGGTGAGGGGGGGGCAGGAGGGTCTTGGGGGGACTCCAGGGCCCCCCCCGGCCCCTCCTGACCCGCCCGTGCCCCTCCAGCGCCTGGAGATCGGGATCCGGCTGCGGATCGAGCGCGAGGCCGCGCAGCGCGCGCAGGGATCGCTCCCGAAGAGGCTCTCGGTGGTCGCGGCGCCACCGCCCCCCAAAAACGGCAAAGCCAAGAAGGGCCGCGGCTGAACACTCTTCTCTGGAAACCCCCAAGGGGCCGAGGGTGGCGGGGGGGTGGGCTGGGCTGTGCTCAGACCCCTACCCCTGGCGTTTTTTGTTTAATAAAAGAGATTGGAGGGGCACGACCCCCCCTCACACGCAGTGGGGGTGTTTGATTTGGGGAGGCCGGGGGGGATCTCAGGGCTCCTGGAGCCGGGGGGGCCAAGGGGAAGGGTCGGTGTCCCTGGGGAGGGGTCTCTGGGTCCTCGGGATGGGTCTGGGGGAATCTTGGGACCTTTTTCGGGGTCCCGGGAGGGTCTCCAAGGAGGTCTCGGTGTCTCTGAGGGGGGTTCGAGGTGTTCCGGGGGTCCCCGCGGGGGTCCCGTCCCTTCCCGGCTCCGCCACAACTTTATGAATGGGCCACGAGGCCCCACCCCCGCCCGCGCTGATTAATTTGCATTTCCCATCTGTCCCCGCCCCCGCAAGGTGATTGACAGCGGGCGAGGCAGCGGTAGCCAATGGGAGGAGGGGGCGTGGCCTGAGCGCCCACAGCGCCCTGAACTGGCCGCGCCCCTTATTTTGGGGGGTGGCAAAGACACGTGGGCATCTCCCCCTCCCCCACAGTGGGTGTGGCCCCCTGGGCGTGGTCGGCGCTGAAGCCCCGCCCCAATGACGTCAGGGAAATTCCCTGGAATCGGCGCCGCCGGGTTTATTTTGGGAAACAAACAGGGAGCGGTGGGGGAGGGGCCGGACGCCGGGGCCCCCCCCGGGGCCTCTCGTGGGGCGGGACCCCCCAACTCCCCCCGTGACTCACGCACCGCCCGGGGATGGCGCGGCCGCCGCTGTCGGGGCTCGCCCGGGACGGGGCGGGAACGAACCGCGCCCCAACAGCCCCCCCGGGCTCCCCCAAACCACCCGGCACCCCCGGACTTCCCAGCACCCCACGGCCCCGCACGACCCCCAATTCCCCCCCACTCTCTGCCCCAGCACCCCACGAACCACCCCCCCCCCGCGCCTGGGTCTCTGCGCCTCCCACCCCTCTAATTTTTGGGGCACCCCCGGGGGGTTTCGGTGCTCTGGAAGAACGGGCGAGTCCCGGTGAGCTCCGGGGGGGCTCCACCCTGGGGGTTTTGGGAATTCGGGGGAAGTTTGGGACCCCCAGGGGGGTTCAGGGACTCGGGGGGGGTTCGGGGCGCGGGGACCCGACCCCTGTTCCTGCTGAACTGAGCCAGTTTATCCAAAGCAACTGCAAATCAGCTCAGCGGGCACCGGGGGCGGCGCCCGGGGGGGGCCGGGGGGTCCCGGGGGGCTTCGGGGGGTCCCGATGACATCCCGGGGGGTTCAGCGTCCAGCCGGACTCGGGGGGTTGGGGGGGCCCCAGGGGGGTTCAGGTGTTCGGGGGGGCCCCGGGGGGTCCCAGGGGGTTGGGGGGTGGTCCCCAGAGTTTGCGGGGTCCCGGGGGATCCCCGATGTGCGGGCGGGGGGGGCGGGAGGCGGAACTTAGCCACTGTGAACACGGGGCTGGACTCTGTTCACAGGTGGGCTAAGCCCTGCCCCCCGACCCCAAAACCCCCCCAGCACCCCAAAACCGCCCCACAACCCCCCCACCACCCACACAGCCCCCCCAATCCCCCCAGCACCCAGAGCCCCCCCAGCCTCCCCCAAACTCCCCTCCCCGGCCCACCCAAAACACCCCCAGCACCTGCACATCCCCCGACCCCAATTCCCCCCCCAGCACCTCAACTCCCCGCAATTTCACCCCCAGTGGTGTCCAGAACCCCCCGAAGCGCCCCCACAGCCCCCCCGGCGCGGCAGCGGGGGCTGGGGCCCGTTGGAAATCCCTGGCAATGTGATTTTGGGCAAAAACGGTAAAAAATCCCATCGCCAGGAACCCCCACGGGCGGCAGCGGGGGGGGGCGGACCCTGGGGGGGGGCAGACCCTCCGTGTGGGGGGGTTGGACCCTCGGTGGGGGGTCAGAAGCCCCAGGGGGGGTCAGAAGGTCCGGTGGAGGTCTCGGTGCTCCTGCGGTGCCATCGCCGAGGCCGGAGCCGGGTCTGGGTCCCACCTGTTTTGGGGGGTGTGGAGGGTCAGTCAGGGGGTCTGGAGCCCCCCTGAGGTAGAGGGGATCACCCTGGGGTGGGGCTGAGGGGACCAGGGAGATCCAGGGGCAGCAGAGTCCCCGCAGGGACGGGATGAGCACGTTCTGGGGGACACTGGAGGGACTGGGGAGGGCCTGGGATGGGACTGTAACGGGACTGGGACCAGGACAGGGGGGACACAGGACCAGGACAGGGACACAGCACTGGGACTGGGACCAGGACATGGCACTGGGACAGGCACTGGGACAGGAGACAGATTCAGGGATACAGGACTGGGATATGGGACGGGGACGGACACTGGGACAGGGCCCCAGGACATAGCTCTGGGACTGGGACCAGCACCGGGACACAGCTCTGGTGACACCCCCGAGTCCCAGCCCCGTGACCCCATCACTGGTGTGAAATGTGTCCCTGGCCACGCCGCATCCCCAGTGTCCCCTGGGTGTCCCCTGGGTGTCCCCACGGCAGGACGGGCCCTGCAGACCCCCCCAGACCCCCCCACGCGCCAGGAGAGCCCCGCACTGGGGATGGACCCGCGTCCCACGGGGGCGTCGCTGTCCCTGTGTCCCCCTGGCCCCCAGGACGTGGCCGTGGGTCGCGCTGTCGTGGCCCCGGTGGCCCCGGGCTGGTGGCCCTGGTGGCTCCAGCGCCAGTGTCCCCAAGGGCCCTGGCGCTGGTGGCCCCGCTGTCCCCAGGGGTGGCGGCCGCGGTGTCCCCAGCGCTGGTGGCCGCGGTGGCCCCGGGGCCGGGGCTCTGCCGGCGCCATGTGGGACCCACGAGGCCCCGCCCGGTCGTGACATCAGCGTCGTCACGACAACGGGGCGACTTCAAAGGGAATCGGGTGGAACCGGCCCAAAAAATGGGGGTAAACAGCGGCGGCGGCACCGACACAGGGCCGGGGGGCGCCGGGGGGGCTCCGAGGGGGGGCGGGGGGCGCCCAGGCCCCGGGTCCCCCACTGGAGGGTCGCGACAGTAGCGAAGGTGACGACCCCCCCTCCCCCCGGTGCCAGCGAGGCCGGATCCCGTCGCGGCGGCGGCACCGACACGACGCCGGGGAGGGGTCCGGGGGGGCTCGGGGGTCCAGGGGGGTCCGAGGCGCTGACCAGACTCGGGGTCCCCACTGGGGGGTCACGGCCGTGATGCCCCTCGGGTGTCCCCAGCCCCGGTGGCCCCGCGGGCACAGCCCGGAGCTCCCCAAGTGTAGGGCGGGGGGTGACCCCACGCCGGGGGGGAGATTCGGGTTTGGATCCCCCCGGGTTTTGGGGTGTTCTCCCCCCGGGTTTTGGGGTGTCCCCCTCCCGAGTTTTGGGTGTCCCCCCCTCGTTTTTGGGGGCCCCTCCCGGAGGCCCCCCGGCGCCAGGGCGGTGCCGGCCCGGCCGCCCCGACCGGCTCCCGCGGCCCCGGGCGGGGGCGGCCCCGGCGGGGGGGGCGGGGGGGGCCCGCTGCCAAAATTCCCACCTTCGGCCCCAAAACGGGAGCGGGAAAAGGCGGCGGCGCCGCCCGCGGAATGTGGGAACGGGGGTGGGATGGGGGGCCGGGGGGGCTTGGGAGCCCGGCATTGGGGGACTCAGGGGGTTGGGGGTGTCGGGGGCCTCTGGGTTTTGGGGGACTGAGGCCTGGGGACTCTGGGATTTGGGGGTCCCAAGCCCAGGGGGTTTCGGGGGTCTGATGCTGTGGAGCCGCAGGGTCGGGGGTCTCATGCCTGAGGGTCTGCGGGAGGGGCAGGGTCGGGTGGATTTGAGGGTCCCCAGGCCTCGTGGGTTTTGGGGTTCCCAGGCCGGGGGGGGGGGGCTTGGGATCTGGGGTTCCCACGCCAGGACGGTTTGGGGTTCCCGTGCCAGCATGGTTTGGGATTTGCGATTCTCATAGCAAGGAGGTTTGGGATTTGGGGCTCCCGTTCCAAGGGGCTCTGGGATTTGGGGTTCCCAGGCCGGGGGGGTCCGGGATCCGGGGTTCCCACACCAAGGGGGTCCGGGATTCGGGGTTCCCAGGCCGGGGCGGCTCCGGCGTCGCGCGGGCCAAGCGGGGGCGGGGGCGGGAAGGGGCCGCCCCGTCCGCGCCCGTCGGCACAGGCAGCGCCGGGGGGAAAGGATGAATCACCGCCCGGCGCCACCGCCCCCCCGGCCCGCGCCCCGCGGGGAGGGGGGGCCGGAGCCCCCAGACCCCCCTCGGACCACCCTGGAACCCTCCGGAACCCCCCGCGTCCCCCGCACCCCCCTGCCCGCCCCGCGCCGGCCTCGGGCCCTCGACGGGCACGGAGGGGCCGCCGTGACCCCAGGGGGATCCAGGGGAGTCCCGAGGGGGCCCGGGGGGGTCCGGCGGGACCCCCACCCAGCCCGTCCCGCCATCCCCGCGCCGGGCACGAGGCCACGGCCGCGGCCCCTCTCCCGCCGCCCCGGAACCTTCCAGGGGTCCCGCGGGGCCGTTACTCACCGGGAGCGGCGGCCGGGGGTCCCGGGGGGGGTCCCGGGGGGGCTCCGGGGGTGGGCCGGGCCAGGAGGGGCCTCCGGGGGCTCCCGGGGGCTCCCCAAGTCTCTGACTTTTACTCCAAGAAGGGAAACGCTTTTAAACGCTTTCGCTCCGCCCCGGGAGCGACGAGGCCGCGGCGGCGGGAGGGGGGAAGGAGGGACCGGGGCCGCCTCCGCCCGCCCCGCGCCCGCCCCGCGCCCGCCCCGCACCGAGCGAGACCGCACCGGCCCCGCAGTGGGACCCGGGCGGGAGGCACGACGGGCGGCGAGAGGAGGCCCCGAGGGGCCACCACGTGCCCCGTGTTGGGGGGGCTCTGATTCCCCTGGGGAGGGGGCTCGGAGAGCCGGGGAAGGGGAGGGCCACGCGCCCCGTGGGGAGGGGGCTCTCGGTGCCCCGCGTCGAGGGGAGGTTTCCCCTCGGCGCAGGGACCGCGTGCCCCGTGGGGAGGGGGCTCTCGGTGCCCCATGGGGACGGCCAGGGGTCCCTGTGCCCCACAGAGGGCACTTGGTGACCCACAGCAAGCGGGACATTGCCCTGTGGCACAGGGACCGTGTGCCCCGTGGGGAGGGGGCTCTCGGTGCCCCGTGGCATGGGATCCTGCACCCCACAGCAAGGGGCCCTGGTGCCCCACGGGCTGGGCTGGGCACCCCATGGCGAAGGGGCTCGGTGCCCTGTGGCACAAGGCCTGGGTGGCCCCATGGCACAGGATCCTGCACCCCACGGCCTAGGCATCCCATGGGGAGGGGGTTCGGTGCCCCATGGCAGGGGGGGCTCGGTGCCCCATGGCAGGGGGGGCTCGGTGCCCCATGGCAGGGGGGGGCTCGGTGCCCCATGGCAGGGGGGGTTTGGTGCCCCATGGCAGGGGGGGCTCGGTGCCCCATGGCACAGGACCCTGCACCCCACGGCAAGGAGCGGCCGTGCCCCACGGCCTGGGCACCCTGTGTTGAGCCGTGGGGCGGTGGCAGGGCCGGGGGAGGCCTGGGGGGGGGCTGGGGAGGGCCCGGGGGGGGGCCGGGGGTCTCCATGGCGATGCCGCACACACAGACATTAAACAGAGCTGGAGATCGGAAGTAGCGAAACCACAACGCGTCACCGTGGCTGCGGCGCCAGCGCTGCCCCAGAACCCACACCCCAGGAACCCATGGCCCTGCCCCACACCCCATA
>NW_020958396.1:16456-17665 GCF_003031625.1 Empidonax traillii | reverse complement strand
AGTGGTAATTCTGATTACTGGAATTTTTCTGAGAACAGTGCAGGGCAATTTAGTGTCAACACATCTGGAGGCTTTTTATTACCACCAGGATATTTCCTGATTTGTGGTAATGGTGCATGGGAAGGTATCCCTTTTCATCCAGTGGGAGGTCCATGTTATATCGGAAAATTAACACTCTTTGCCCCCAGCCTAAGGCAAGCGTGGAATGAAACATGACGTACGAAAGAAATCTTCATCACTTTGGTCCAGACTGTGATGATGATGTTAGAATTGGATCAGACACAGGGACAATAGCATTGGCCATTTTTGTTCCCAGAGGAGCTGCCCCTTCTAATTATGCTAAATTTGAGTGCTCAGCATGCTGGAGTATTAAACAGTTTAACACAACATCCAATGTCATATCACAGCTGCTGACTGATGTAGATAGTGTACGACACACAGTTTTGCAAAACAGAGCAGCAATGGACTTTTTACTGCTGGCACGAGGCCAAGGGTGTCAGGAATGTGAAGGAATGTGTTGCATGAATTTGTCTGACCATTCACACAGCAAACACAAACAACTGCAGACCTTATAGGAATGTTTGGATCATGTTACCTATGGTACATCACCATTTATTGATTGGCTGAAGGGATTTGGATTGGGACCATGGCTTATGCAAACTGTACAGTGGTTGGCACCCGTTGTCTTTCTGCTTCCAGGAGTGTGTATTTTTCTGCCATGTCTGGTTCAATGTTTTTGCAGCTTAATGGCTCAAACTGTGTCTGCTTTGTTTAAAGAAAAAGGGGGATGTGTAGGGGTTTATGGTGCTAACATAGAGGATATGGTGCAGCCGTGAGAACATAACCTTATGTTGCTAACATAAAAAATATGCTGCTATGAGAATATAATCTTATGTTTCAATTGTGAAAACATGATCTGTTGTTCTGATGGCCTTCTGATGGTACCAGAATGTGAAAGATCTACCAAGAGAAACAGTAGCAAAACTAGATATACAAAACAGAGTCTCAGTACCGGCTCTAAGAGTGGGAAAGGACATAAAGAGTTTTAAAGAAACAAAGCTGATAGAAGAGTATTGTTAGAAAACTGTATAAAAGACTGCTGCTTGATTCAAATAAACGGTTTTCTCTGATCATCATATTGGTGTGTTGAGTCGTCCGTGCTCACATGAGACCCCACACACGGTGTCACAATGGCCCCTTAACCTCCAG
>NW_020958396.1:12705-14414 GCF_003031625.1 Empidonax traillii | reverse complement strand
GACACAGATCTTATTTACATCCTGTTAGTTTGGGTTACATCCCTGATCTAATTCTTCAGGACTTCTCTAAGATTACAGTGTTCCTTCATTGGGCATTCCAGGACACTGTGAGCCAAGTTTCTATTTCTCCCATCACCATCCCATGGCACGGGCAGGACATCCAGGGGATCAGGCCCAGCCAGCGTGGGGCTGGGAAAGGCAGGTCCTGCCTGACCAACCTGGTCTCCTTCTGTGACAAATGACCCACTCAGCAGCTGAGGGAAAGGCTGGGGATGTGTCTGTGCTGACATCAGGAAAGCCTTTGAGCCCATCTGCCACAGCATCTCCTGCACAAACTGGCTGCTCATGGCCTGGACGAGGGAACTGTTTGCTGGGGGAAAAACTGGCTGATGGCCCAGGGAGTGGTGGGGGATGGAACTAAATCCAGGTGGGGCCAGTCACTAGTGGGGTTCCCAAGGGTTCAGAGTTGGGGCTGCTCCTGTTTAACATCGTTCTTGGTGATCTGGATGAGGGGATTGAGTGCCCCCTCAGGAAACTAACAGATATCATGAAGTTGGGTGTGAGTGTGGATCTGCTGCAGGGCAGGAAGGTTCTGCAGAGGGATCTGGACAGGTTGCATAATCAAGTGTAAGGCCATGCACTTAGTCCCAAAACCCCTTGGAATGCTCCAGGCTGGGGGCAGAGGGGCTTGAGAGCTGCTCAGCAGGAAGGCACTTGGGGGTGCTGCTTGACAGGGACTGGAGATGAGCCAGAGGGTGCCCAGGGGGGCAAGAAGGCCAAGGGCACCCTGGCCTTTCTGGAGAACAGGGTGGCCAGCAGGACCAGGGCAGGGATTGTCCCTCTGTGCTGGGCACTGGGGAGGCCCCACCTCGAGTGCTGTGTCCAGTTCTGGCCCCTGAGGGCAAAAAGGCCCTGGAGGGGCTGGAGCGTGTCCAGAGAAGGGAACGGAGCTGGGGAAGGGCCTGGAAAACATGTGTGATGAGGAGCAGCTGATGGAACTGGGGTTATTTAGTCTGCAGAAGAGCAGGCTCAGAGTGCACCTCTCTACAATGTGCATTGCTCTCTACAATGATCCAAAACAAGATTTTAGTGAGGTGGGGGTTGGTCTCTTCTACCAAGCTTGTAGTGAAAGGAAGAAGAAATGGCCTTAAGATGCCTTGGGTGAGTGTCAGATTAGACATAACAAACAACTTTTTCCACTGAAGAAGTGTTTAGGCAGTGGAACAAGATGCCCAGGGAGGTGGTGGAGTCTCTGGAAATGTCCAGATGGCATCTGGATATGGCACTTTGGGATATGGTTTAGGGGTGACTATGGTGTTCTGGTTGATATTTGGATCAAAAGATCTTCAAGGTCTGTTCCAACCCTGATGATTCTGTGATTCTGTGACCTGTCATCACAATTTCCACATTTGTGCTCTAACAAGATCATTTCTCAGTTGCATCCCTCACTGGGACTCATTAACACTACAAGAAACTTCACAGTTTGAATCTCACTTTGGTTTCTCAAAAGGTTCCTGCAGCTCTCCTCAGGGTCTGATGTTCAGGGACTCATCCCCAAAGCCCCCAAGGCTGATGAAATGCCTGGGGCTGTTGCTGTGCTGCTGAGCTGGGCTGGGCTCCTGGCACACAGAGAGCTCCTGGCAACCAAGAAGAGCTTCAAAGACACAGCTCTGCTGCTGAGCAGCTCCTCTGCACAGCCCAGCAGGGCT
>NW_020958396.1:8628-10917 GCF_003031625.1 Empidonax traillii | reverse complement strand
ACGGATTCCTGGCTCTCTGTGCAGTTTCTGTGTAGGGGAACAGTTGAGTGTGATGCTCCTGCAGCTCCAAGCTGCCAGCACAGGGCAGCTGAGCACAGACTGATGGGCAGAGCAGCTCTTGTGTCTGCACTGAGGGACCGTCCCTGTGCCCTCAGAACCCACAAGACTTGACCTGCAGTGCCATGGAAACGTCTGGGATTTCCACCATCCACAACCACCCCTAACTGTGGCAGGTGCAAGTGGGGGAACAAACACAAAGAATTTCCTCAGCTCAGTCCTTCCTTTGGGCAAATTGCAAACAGCAAAACTGAGAAGCTCTTGGATGTATCAGGAGCAAATTTAATTAGAGATCCCTCTGTATTCCAAGTTCCCTCTGCCAGCAGAGCAAGAAGGAGTCCTTGGCAGCCTATCCCAGAGTTCCTGCTTCCAAAGATGCCCTCAGGCAGCAACAGCCAGAGCTCAGGGGAAGGAGCGGCAGGGAGGTCTGAGTGAGGAGAGAGAACCTGAGAGTGGGGTGGCTGTGAGACGTGTCCTGTTTGGCTGCAGCAGCCTGGTCTAACTCAGCATTGACTTCTCCTCCTCAAACAGATCCAAACACTCTGAGGAAGCAGCAAATGCCCAACAGCAGCTCCGTGGCCCAGTTCCTGCTGCTGGCATTCTCAGACAGGCGGGAGCTGCAGCTGCTGCACTTCTGGCTCTTCCTGGGCATCTCCCTGGCTGCCCTCCTGGGCAACGGCCTCATCCTCAGCGCCGTAGCCTGCGACCAGCACCTGCACACCCCCAGGGACTTCTTCCTGTTGCACCTCTCCCTCACAGACCTGGGCTACATCTGCACCACTGTGCCCAAAGCCATGCACAACTCCCTCTGGGCCACCACAACCATCTCCTACATGGGATGTGCTGCTCAGGTCTTTTTCTTTGTCTTCTTCATCTCCACGGAGTTTTCCTTCCTGACCATCATGTGCTACGACCGCTACGTTGCCATCTGCAAACCCCTGCACTACGGGACCGTCCTGGGCAGCAGAGCTTGTGCCCACATGGCAGCAGCTGCCTGGGCCTCTGCGTTTCTCAATGCTCTGCTTCAAACTGCCAATACATTTTCCCTGCCCCTGTGCCAGGGCAATGCCCTGGGCCAGTTCTTCTGTGAAATCCCTCACATCCTCAAGCTCTCCTGCTCTCACTCAGGATACCTCAGGGAAATTGGGCTCATTGTGGCTAGTGCCTATTTAGCATTTGGTTGTTTCATTTTCATAGTTTTCTCCTATGTGCAGATCTTCAGGGCTGTGCTGAGGATCCCCTCTCAGCAGGGAAGGCACAAAGCCTTTTCCACGTGCCTCCCTCACCTGGCTGTGGTCTCCCTGTTTATCAGCACCTCATTCTTTGCCTACCTGAAGCCCCCCTCCATCTTCTCCCCATCCCTGGATCTGGCTCTGTCAGTTCTCTACTCGGTGGTTCCTCCAGCAGTGAACCCCCTCATCTACAGCCTGAGGAACCAGGAGCTCAAGGATGCCATAAGGAAAATTATGATTGGATGCTTTTTAGGAGCAATCAAGTGCCTGTGTTCTGGTGTGTAGCATTCAGAAGGGGACTCAGTAATGGCTCATTGTTCCTTCTCAGGTTTTTCATGGAGATCATTGGGTACTTCTTGTAATAATTTTCTGTGCAATTAAATATTTATATGCCTCTTTCTTCTAATTAACTGTGTATCCATTGAATTTTACCCAGAGACATAAAAATGATGAATTGTGTTCTCTGCATACTTAAACAAAATAAAGTACCCTGCAGTGCCTTCTTTGTCCAAGACCCTTCTTAGCTGTTCCTAAAGGACAGCACACTGCAGGACAGGGGGAATTTGCAAAGGGCAAGGGGACAAGGGGTTTATGAGGACAAAGCCTTTATGAGGTTTATGGCATTTATGAGAACATCTCCTTGATGATGACAGCCCCATGAGGAGATTTATGGAGCTTATCATGACAGGGGCCTTACGAGGCCTGCACTGTAATGAGGTGTGTGAGGGTTATGAGGACAGTGCCTTTATGAGGCTGCCCCATTCTGGGGGGGATGGGTTCTATGACACAGAGACCTTCTGAGGCTGCCCCATTGTGAGGGGGATGAGGTTTATGAGGAGAGAGACTTTAGGATGGCCCCTTTATGAGGTTTATGGGCTTATGAGGAGAGCAGCATTATGACATGGAAGGGTGTTATGAAGACAGAGCTTTCATGATGAGAGCTCTTTTGTGAGGTGTTTGGGCTCTATGAGGCCTGCACCATTATGAGGTTTATGGGCTT
>NW_020958396.1:0-2045 GCF_003031625.1 Empidonax traillii | reverse complement strand
TGGATGAGATGGAGCAGAGCAGCCAGGACAGCGTGCTGCTCTCTGCCTGCCAGCACTGGTGGTTCTGGGCCTTGGCTGACGTCCTCCTGATGGTCTTCGCCTTCTTCTGGCTGCCCAGGCAGAGGAGCTCTGCATCTGACAGCTCAGACACCGAGGAACCTCTGAAAGAGCCAAAGAGCAGAAGGAGCAAGAGAAGGAGGAACAGGATGTGTGGCAGCCCTGCTGACCAGCTGGATCCCATCAGGTCTTCCCATCAGCATCCGGACTCCATGGACATGCAGAACTTGCTGAAGAAGCACAGGGTGAAGCAGATGATCACTGCATCTGACAGGGCCTTCCCACAAAGCACTTTGGCAAGAGGCTGCGTCTGGGGAATATATTAATACTCTGACCATAGATTTTACCTTTCCAAAACTAGACTCTATTTCACCTGTTTAAAATTTTTCATTTTTAGTATAGATTATAAGAATGTTAGCAAACTTGTTCTGAGAAGATTAGCACAATTTTTCATAACATAAAAGTAAAGTTGTTGTAAAATCTTAGTAAAATGTTCATAGTATATTAGTAGAACATGGGAGCGGGTCTATCTTCACAATTCCCAAGAGAAGAGATGGCAGAAAGCTGCCCTGCAGGTTGTATTTGAAGGAACAGGAAAAGAGGTCGAGGGCAAGGGGTTTCTTTCCTGGAGGGCAGGGCTGTCGTTCGCTTGCAGGAGCCCCGCACTGGAATTGCCAGTCCGACTGCTAAATCTGAATCTGGACAAAGATTCCTGCCAGACAAAAGGTGGCAGAAGAAAACACTCTTACTGCCCATGGAGTTCCAACAGTGGCCCCCAAAATGCACATGAGAGACCAGGGGAAGGGCTTGCTTTCCTTGGTGGAAGTGCTGTTGTTTGCTATTCGGAACCCTGCACTGAACTTGCCGGTGAGACTCCCAAAACTGAATATGGTCAAATATTCTTGCCAGAAAAAAGGTGGCAGGACAGAAAGCTCTTGCTGCCCATGGAGTGCCCAGGGTGGACCACCAACTGCACCTGAAACCCAAAGGTTACAGGCTTTCTTTCCTGGGGAAAAGGCTGTGACACAACGAAGAGTCCCAGGGCAGACTGTGGGTGCTGCACTGTGACATTCTGTGAGGTTGGATCTTTGGTTTCCAGGGGCTGTTCCAGAATGGAGAAAATGGGCTGTGACGTCATAATGGGGCCCAGGGCACATGGGTTGGGCTGCACTCTGGGGTGTGAGGCATTGGATTTTTGGTTGCCAGGGGTCGTTCTGGAATGGAGAGGGTAGGCCATGACATCACAAAGGGGCCCATGGCACACAGGTGGGGCTTCCCTTTGGGGGTGTAGGGTGTTGGTTCTTTGGTTTCCAGGGGCTATTCCAGAATGGAGAGGATGGGCTGGGACATCCTAAAGGGGCACATGGGTGGGGCTGCATTCTGACCTTGTGGGGTGTTGTTTCTTTGGTTGCCAAGGGCTATTCCGGAACGGAGAGGGTAGGCTGTGACATCACAAAGGACCCTCAAGCCCATGGGTTCGTTTAGTGGGCTGACCCTGGCTGGATTTCATTTCAAACACCCACTGAAAGCCACTACCTCCCCTGCCCTCTGCAACTCCACAGAGGAGAGAAAGAAACCAGCTGAGGATTCCTGAGTAGAGATAAGGGTGGGGAGAAAGTCGCTTCCTAATGGGTAAAAACAGACTCCAAGTGGGGATAGTACTTAAATTTATTCCTAACGGGATAAAAGCCAAAGAGTGAGAAACAAAAGAGTCTTAAAAACACCTTCCCCCCACCCCTCCTTCCTTCTCAGCTCTCCCTCCTCCCCCCCAGCAGTGCAGGGGGATGGAGAAGGGGGTTGCAGTCAGGTGTTGAGTCCATCCCTCGGACAGCAGCTCTTCCCAATCTGCTGTCCTGTGGGTTACTCTTTCATGGGCTGCAGGGGGGTCTCTGCACCCCAATGCTCCCCCAGGGGCTGCAGCAGCCTCAGCTCTGAGTCCTTCCCCTGCTCCTGTGGGGTCCCTCCTGCCCCTCCTTCTGCACTGCCCT
>NW_020958395.1:12673-14434 GCF_003031625.1 Empidonax traillii | reverse complement strand
TCTCTGTAGCTGCAGGGGCTCTGACAGCTTTAGTTCTCTGCAATGCACCAGGTGTGGTTTCACCGCTCACGCCCCTGTCCCAGGCCGTGCAGGGTCTCAGCTCAGCCCAAGCTTTGGGCCCTCAGAAATATGGTCAGGGTAGAAGGATAAGGTAGAACTGCCACATGTGGCACGGTGGTCTCAGCTCTCTCCAGGCCGGTACAGTTCCAGTCTCCGGTGGCAGGCAGGCAGCACGCGGTGGGGAGAAAAGGGGAGGGGAGGGGGGCAGAGATTCTCGGCTACAGTCACCAGTTCTTCTCCCTTTCCTCTCCCTGATTTTCCAAAATTTGCCCTCAACTTTTGTAGTGTTCACAGGAGGTTGAACATGGTTTCTTGGCACGTAGCCAGTTTAGATGTTGGAGGAGATATGATAACCGTAAACAATAAAAGGATCTTTTGGCAGGAAAAGTGCCGTGGGAAGTGCTGGTGGGAAATTCTGGCAGAGAGCTGACAGAGAATGTTTCATAGGAAGTTTTTGACAGGCACTAACAATTGAGAAACAATTTTCGGCATTTCTGTATTATCTGTGTGTTACAGATGGTTGCCATGGTAAGTGACGTAACAGGGAATGCATAATGGTTACCATGGGAACCGAGCCTAGTGATGGGAATGTATGATGGTTGCCATGATAACCGTCCATAGGAAATGGAATGCATAATAGTTGACATGGTAACTGAGCGTAGCAATGGGATAATATGATGGTTTCCATGGTAACCGGAGTATCAATGAGAATTCATAATGGTTTGCATGGTAACCAACATAACAACGAGAATGCATATTGTTTGCCATGGTAACAACATAACTATGAGAACGCATAATGGTTGCAATAGTAACTGACCTAAAAACGAGAATGCATAATAGTTGCCATGGTAGCAACCGTAACAATTCGAGTGCTTAATGGTTGCCATTGTTACTGACTTAACAATGCAACTGCATAATGGTTGCCATGGTAACCAGCGTAACTATGAGAATGCATAATTGTTTCCGTGGTAACCTCTTTCAACAATGAGAATGCACAATGCTTGTCGTGGTAACCAAACCTAACAATGAGACTGCGTAATGGTTTCCATAGTAACAATGAAAATGCATAATGGTTGCTATAGCAACCTTGGTAACAATGAGAATGCACAATGGTTGCCATGGTAACCAACGTAGCAATTTGAATGCATAATGGTTGTCATGGTTACTGACATAGTAATGCTAATGTATAATGGTTGCCTTGGTAACTGATGTAAACATTGAGATTGCATTAATGGTTGCCATGGTAATCGAGGTAACAGTGGACATGCATAATGGTTACCTCGGTTACTGACCATAACAATGAAACTGCATAATGGTTGCCATGGTAACCAACGTCATAATGAGAATGCATAATGGTTTCCATGGTGTAAGGAGGTACTTTTTATTCAGATGATCAGTGGAGCACAGAGGGGTGAGAAAGTGATTGTATTTGCATGTGAAACCAGCCAGAATATTGTACAATGTAACTTTATTGCACAAGTTCACTGTAGGGCCCACTGTGCCTTTAGCAATGTTAACTGGATGTCCCCCATTATCAGAGCTGAGTTCCTCCTTGGCTTGGCTCCACTCTGCAAGAGAGATACAAATCCCCTTGGAACACAATGGGACAGGTCGTCCCTAGGGCTGAGGAAGGTGATGGAGAGGAAGATGATGTGGGCAGGGGTCGTTGGCCCCTTGCCCTCCAGTGGGGCACGCCCAGAC
>NW_020958395.1:6190-9951 GCF_003031625.1 Empidonax traillii | reverse complement strand
TCACTGGTCCCCAATGATGTCACCCAGGTCCCTGTGATGTCACCACTATCCCCTGTGATGCCACCAGTGTCACTGATAATGTCACTGGTGTCTCTGTGATGTCACATCTGGCCTTGTGATGACAACGATGTCCGCTGTCATGTCACAGATGTCCCCACTGATGTCTCTGGTGACTCTGTGGTGTCATCATTGTCCCCTGTGATGTCAACAATGTCCCTGTGAAGTCACCACTGTCCTTAGTGGTGACACCAGGTCCCTGTGATGTCACCAATGTCATGGTGACATCACTGCTGTCCCTTTATTGTTATCAGTCCCCTGTGATGTCACTATTCCTCAGTGTTGTAACCTCTGTCCCTGTGATGTCACCACTGTCCCCTGTGACTTTAGCAATGTCCTCAATGATGTCATTGGTGCTCTATAATGTCAGCCCTGTTCTTGTGAAGACACCGATGTCCCTGTGACATCACAGGTGTCCCTTTCTTGTCAACAGTCCCATGTGATGTCACTGGTCCCAAATAATGTCACTGGTGTCTCTGTGATGTCACCACTGCCTTTGTGAAGCCACCAATGTCCCCTATGATGTCAGCAATCTCTCTGTGACATCATGGCTGTCATTTGTGGTCACCTGTGGTCACCCTGTGATGTCACTGGTCCCCAATGATGTCACCGATTTATCTGTGATGGCACCACTCTCCCCTGTGATGTCACCCCTGTATTTGATGATATCACAGGTGTCTCTGTGATGTCACCCCTGGCCTTGTGAAGTCATCAGTGTCCCCGTTAATGTCACTGGTGTCTCTGTGATGTCACCCCTGGCCATGTGAAGTCATCAGTGTCCCTGTTAATGTCACTGGTGTCTCTGTAGTGTCATCACTGTCCCCTGTGATGTCAGCAATGTCGCTAATGATGTCCGGCTTTCTCTGTGATGTCATCACTGTGCCGAGCTGTGGCACCATCATATCACCGATGTTGGTGATGTCAGTGATGTCCCTGTGACATCACAGCTGTCCCTTTGTTGTCAACAGTCCCCTGTGGTGTCACTGGTCCCCAGTGATGTCACTGCTGTCTCTGTGATGTTACCACTGTCTCCAGCAGTGGCTCCATGTCCCCGTGATGTCACTGATTTCCCTGTGACATCAGGACAGGGGTTTTTTTGTAACCAGTCCACTGTGATGTCCCAAATGATGTCACTGATGTCCCTATGATGTCACCGTTGCCCTATGATGTCACTGGTCCTCAGTGATGTCACTGCTGTCCCCAGGGGTGGCACCACGTCCCTGTGATGCCACCAGACTCCTTTGATGTCAACGATGTCCCTGTGACATCACAGCTCTCCCATTCTTGTCATCAGTCCCCTGGGGTGTCACTGGTCCCCAGTGATTTCACCCATGTCTGTGTGATGTCACCACTGTCCCCTGTGGTGTCACCAATGTCCCTGATGATGTCACTGCTCTCTCTGTAATGTCACCCTTGTCCTTGTGAAGTCACCAATGTCCCCACTGATGTCACCAATGTCACTGTGATATCACAATTGTCCCTTTGTTTTCATCAGTTCCCTGTGCTGCCACTGGCCCTCAGTGATGTCACCAGACCCCTTTGATGTCACTGATGTCTCTGTGTCCTCACAACTGTCCCCTTATTTTAACCAGCCCCCTGCAATGTCACTGGTCCCTTTGATGTCAGTGCTGCCCATGTGGTGTCACCACTGTGCCCAGCAGTGGCACCTTGTCCCCGTGATGTCACTGCTATCCTTGTGATGTCATCATAGCCCTGTGATACCACCACTGTCCCTGTTATATATCAGCTGTCTCTTTGTTGTCACCCATGTCCCTGTGATGTCACCTCTGTCCCCTGTGATGTCACCATTGTTATTGATGATATCACTGGTGTCACTGTGATGTCACCCCTGTCCTTGTGAAATCATCGACGCCCCCTGTGATGTCACTGATTTCCCTGTGATACCACGCCTGTCCCTTTGTTTTCAACAGTTCCCTGTGATGTCACTGGTCCTCTGTGATGTCACCCATGTCCCCAATGATGTCACTGATGTCTGTTTGATGTCAGCCATGTACATCTGCTGTCACCGATGCCCCATCTGATGTCACCAATGCCCCTGTGACATCACAGTTGTCTCTTTGTTTTCACCAATCCCCTGTGATGACACTCATCCCCAGTGATGTCACCAATGTCCCTTTCATTAGGGTTAGGGTTAGCTTTTGGGTTAGGGTTAGGATTAGTTTAGGGTCAGGATTATTGTTTAGATAATGTTTGGGTTAGAGTAAGGGATATGGTTACAGTTATGGGTTTGGGGTTAGGGTTAGGGTTAGGATTAGGTTAGGGTTAGGGTAAGGGTTAGATTTTAAGGTTAGACTTAGTGTTATGTTAAGATTGTTTAGATAACATTTGGGTTTAAGTAATGGATACGGTTACAGTTTTGGGTTAAGGCTTAGGTTAAGGTTTTGATTTTTTTTTTTAATATTAGATCTAGGTTTCAGTGCTGTCTAAGATATCTCCCAGTCCAAAGGTGCCCACACAGAAAGCTCTTGCTCTTTGTGCAGTGCCAAGAGTGGTGCACCAACTGCACTAGATAGGTGGGGAGTCAGGGTTAGGGTTAGTGTTGGGGTCAAGGATTTATGGTAAGGTTTAGCATTAGGGTTAGATTAGGATAGGATTTAGGTAAGGTTTGGGTTAGGGTAAGGGACAGGGTTATTGTTCGGGGTTAAGGTTTAGCGTTAGGTTTGGGTTTAGGGGTTTTTTAAGTTTAGGCCTAGGGTTCAGTATGGACAAAGACACCTCCCAGTCCAAAGGTGCCCACACACAAAGCTCTTGCTCTTTGTGCAGTGCCCAGAGTGGCACAGCAACTGCACTGGAGAGACAGAGGCTCAGGGCTTTCTTTCCTGGGTGGAACTGCAGTGCACACCCCCTCAGTGCAGCCCCAAAAGGGTTCCATGATTGCCTTTGTGATGTCATGGCCTACCCTCTCCATTCCAGAATGATGCCTGAAAACCAAAGAACCAATGCACCACACCCCCACATTGCAGCCTTTCCTTTTTGCCATTGGCCTGGTTGTGATTTTAGGGCCAATCATCTCTATTCCAGAATGACCCCTGGACACCAAAGAACTGATGCCTCACACCCCGAGAATGCAGCCCCACATGTCTGCCATGGGACTCTTTGTGATGTCACGGCCATCCCTCTCCATTCCAGAATGGCCCCTGGAAACCTGTGATAGTTTGGACCTGGCTCCCTGCCAAATGCCCCAACTCACAGTAACAACCCCTTCCCCATCCTTTCTTCTCTTAGGGAGAAGAAAAAAAAAAAGAAGAACTCAAAATTAAGCTAATTATATAAAAATATATATATTTACATATGTTACAACTATATACAATAAAGATGCTATGTACACAGCACAGGGAATCCAAACACACCCTTTCCCCCTCAAGGGAAAGGGAAAGGGGAAAAAAGGATAAAAAGGGGACAAAAGGGGACACCAAACAGATATACACAAACAAATTCAAGAATTATCCTAATAACTAGCAACACAAATCTCACCATGTCCCTTAGAAAAGCAGGATGGGCAGACAAGGCCAGCACTCTCCAATCTCCACATGGTAGGCCAGGGGTCACTGAAGGCCTCAGGCTCCAGATAAGTGAGATCAACACAAGGACCCCCTGCCCTGAACCTCTCCAGAAGAGAAAACAGCAAGGTCTCTGATCTCCAACTTATTTATACTCTGGTTTATGTAAAAATCGTACAGAAT
>NW_020958395.1:4497-5567 GCF_003031625.1 Empidonax traillii | reverse complement strand
GGCAGTGCCTGTGTGCAGAGCTGGAGGGAAGAGACTCCCAGCACAGCAGCACAGCCAGGGACAAGGGCACTTGTTCTTTCCACATCTGGGCTTTGGGAAAGGCTGGGGAAGGTTGGCAAAGGTGTTAACAGGGTGGTTTTGCCTGAGGTGTTAAACATGGGAGCGGGTCTATCTTCCCAATTCCCAAGAGAAGAGATGGCAGAAAGCTGCCCTGCAGGTTGGATTTGAAGGAAGAGGAAAAGAGACCGAGGGGAAGGGGTTTCTTTCCTGGAGGGCGGGGCTGTCGTTCGCTTGCAGGAGCCCCGTGCTGGAATTGTCAGTCCGACTGCCAAATTGGAATCTGGACAAAGATTCCTGCCAGACAAAAGGTGCCAGGACAGAAAGCTCTTGCTGCCCATGGAGTGCCCAGGGTGTTCCACCAACTGCACCTGAAACCCGAAGGTTCCAGGCTTTCTTTCCTGGGGGAAAGGCCGTGACTTCCCAAAGAGTCCCCTGGCAGATGGGTGGGGCTGCACTGGAGGGGTGTGGGGCGTTGGTTCTTTGGTTTCCAGGGGCTATTCCAGAATGGAGAGGATGGGCAGGGACATCCTAAAGGGGCACATGGGTGGGGCTGCATTCTGACCTTAGGGGGTGTTGGTTCTTTGGTTGCAAAGGGCTATTCCGGAATGGAGAGGGTGGGCTGTGACATCACAAAAGGGCCTCAAGCACAGGGGTTGGTTTAGTGGGTTGGCCCTGGCTGGATTTCAAACACCCACTAAAAGCTGCCACCTCCACCTCCCTCTGCAACTCCACAGAGGAGAGAAAAAAAAACAGCTGAGGATTCCTGAGTAGAGATAAGGGTGGGGAGAAAGTCACTTCCTAACAAGCAAAACAGACTCAAAGTAGGGATAGTTCCTAAATTTATTACTGACAGGATAAAAGCCAAATAGTGAGAAATAAACAGGCTAAAAAATACCTTCCCCCACCCCTCCTTCCTTCTCAGCTCTCCCTCCTCCCCTCAGTGGTGTAGGATGGGAATGGGGGTTCCAGTCAGTTGTTGTTTCTGTCACTGCTCAGGGAGAGGAGTTGGA
>NW_020958395.1:0-1114 GCF_003031625.1 Empidonax traillii | reverse complement strand
CGGCACAGGACGGCTCTTTCCTCCTCACAGCTCCCTGGGCTGGCTTTGCAGCCCCTCCTCCGGGGGCATCTCCGGGCCTTTTCCTCCCCGCTGCCTTCCTGCGCCGGGGAGCCCTTCAAAACGGCCTCTCCCACCAGGCTCTGCCGCGGGGATTTGTCCTCCGTGCTCTCCGTCCTCAGCTCGGGGCCTGGGGCAGGAAGGAAGAAGGACAGGCAGGGGATTTGTCTTCAGCCCAGAGGGAAGGCCAAGCACATCTCCCAAAACCAGTCCCCCACATGCACCACAAGACAGGGCCAAAGGGGCACTGACTTCCTCCTCATCTGCCTGGGGGACCCGTGGTTTTTTCGTCTTCTTTGCAGCCTCCTCCTCCATCTGCCCAAGTTTTGGGAAGGACAAATCCTGCTGGGGGGAAACAAGGGCTGAGTGTGTTGGCTTGGGGGTTCCTCCTTCCCAAGTCCATCTCTAGAACTCACCGGGCATCCTGGGACCAGAAAAATTTCCAGACCACCAAGATTCAGCCCCAAAAAACCCCTACCAGGAGCTCCTCCTCTCTGGTCTCTCCACTTTGGGATTCTGCAGGTCCCCCCTGTTTGGGCTGCTGGGAGTCCCGTGTGTATTTTGGGTCTCCCCTCTATGGGGTCCCTGCCCTCCACAGGCTGCTGGGGCTCCCAGGAATCCAAGGCTCCCCCATCTCCCAACTTCAGGGTTCTGGGGGACCTCCCTATCCAGGGTCCCTCCGCTTAGATATACCAGGGGTTGGGAGGATCACGGGGGTCTCTTCTCCCTTGACTCTGCTCGGGGGTTCTGGGCCCCCAGGGTTTCCCCCTCTCTGGATTCCCCCCCTCACCAGGCTGATGGGGGTCCTGGGGCTCCGCCCTTTCCAGGCTCTCCCCTCTCTGGGCCCTTCAGGGTCCAACAACTGCCCCCAGGAAGGGCAAAAGAACAGGAAAAGAGGCAAAAGGGGTGGCTGGAGATCAAAACTGGGCACTTCCACCCCTTTGGGCTCCTCTCAGGAGCCTGGAGATCTTGGAGGGGGGAATGCAGAGATGGGGAATGGGGGATCCCCAGGGATTTTGGGGGCAGCAGGAGGGGCTGTGGGAGCCCCTTGCTGGGG